>NC_092630.1:37055865-37357115 GCF_039555335.1 Amphiura filiformis
AACATCTGTTGTGAGATGTGTGACATTAATCTTTGATATTGCTTAATGGAACAAATCGCGGAATTAAATCAGTAATAAAAGAAGTAGATTCTTATATAGCGGTCAAATTGGATAAAAGGGGAAATATTTGTCCCTGCTCTAAAGAAAATATAGGTTAGAAAATTATCAAATAAATTTGATTAAACATTGAGATTTTATATTTATTTCTCTCACGAGGCGGCATTATCACAGACAAACACTGTATAAGCTAAAAACTCGACCCTCATCACTAGATGCTGTCATAGCTCAATGGTAGAGCATCAGACTGCTGATATCATTATCGTTGGTTCGAGTCCTCTTGCCAGCAATGGTTATATTTATGATTTTAATGCTACGCTAAAATTTGTTCATTTTTTTCGTTTATTTATTTATTTATTTATTTATTTATTTTTGTTTATTTATGTAAATAATTTAATATATTTGAAAGAGGTATTTGAGCAATTCGAAATTTTGATTTTTTCCTATGGGGTCATTTCGAACCCCCACCCCCTCCTAAATTGCCAAACGCACAACACCTATGAGTTTGCATCATGCATGTCATCATCATAAAAATAACACATTCTATATATACCTGACGCCGGCAACTAGACTACTATAAAAAATAGTATCACATCTTTCCTGCTCAATCAAAATAATACTTGCAAATAGATCATAGTTTTATATAGACCTGTAATATCACCTGTAATATAGGTGATCATTGTTTACATGGTTTGTTATGGTTGGGATTAGTGTCCGATCTCTGTAATGTAATGTAAATGAAGCATATTGATATGCAGGAAGAATCGATCAGGGCGCTAGCTTTATTGTCCTATGAGATGTAGGGCCTAGTGCGAACTGTCCAAGCCGATTGTTCATTTAGTATCATAATCTATTAGGGAAAGATAAACACTATTCAAAATATCAATAGATAAGAAGAAAGGGATTTAGAGATTTAGAGATTTGTAATTGAGTCATGCATGATTTAACAGAAGGTTCTTTCCAAAACCAAAACGTAATGAATTGATATAAGAAGGACATTCCTCGTATTCAGAATGCAATTCGATTCGGCCGAAAAAACTTGAAAATCTAGCGATTTTCATTTGCTGCATAATTTTGATTAAAATATTATTGTCGATTAAAACCTGGTTAACAGTAAGGGGTCCTCTCCAAATTGTCCCTTTAAAAATCACGGCCCCTTTGAATTTGAATCAAACATGTTTAGAAACGTGGTGCAAGAAAAGTGTTGAATTTCTAAATACAGAATACAGATTCTATCAGCGAATGAACTGACAAAGTGCTAATTTTCTATGATGTTCAAAAGCAGTTCTAAAAATGTATATAATATATATAGTTAATACTGCCAGTTTCATGCCACATCAAATAGGGCCTATAGAGATATTTCCCCTCCAACTTCATTTTTGTCGATCAACTATTTATGCTTGTGTTTTGCATATACTTTTTGTATATAGATTCTATCAGTGAATGAACTGCCAAAGTGCTCATTTTTTATGATGAGCAAAACATACATTGTCCAACATGTTCAAAAGCACTTCTAATAACACATACTTGCAGTTTCATGCCACATCAAATAGGTCTATAAATATTTCTCCCCTCCAATTTCATTTTGTCAAGCAACTATATAATTTTTTGCATATAATTTTTGCTTATAGATTCTATCAGTGAAGGAACTGCCAAAATGGTCATTTTTTATGATGAGCAAAAACATACATTGTTCAACATGTTCAAAAGCAGATCTAATACATGTAGTACTAACACTAATTACTGATTACTATCTATAACTATAGATAAACACTTGATGTTTCCCTATTTAGTAAACTCAACCTTAACCATATGGATTGCAGTGTGGTTCAACCCATAATCAAATTCTTTTGGTATTGTTAAACTTCTAGGTCAATGTCCCCAGATATGGGGATAGGGCGCTCAAATGGGAGGTATTAATTCATTATTGCTAACCTTTAGGGTCAAACACTCTAGATTATCAGGTTAACGGGTGCTTAAAGGGGAATTTGACTACTTTAAAGGGGAGGCAAAGGGGAGACCATTAAAATACAATGGGGGAATTTAATTCCCACATCAGCAATCAACATCATGCTGGGGGAGAATTGTTAACCTTTTAGGTCAACAATTCAAAGGGATAACGGGGATTCTTAACGGGGTGATTGTAAAGTTTTAACGGGTAAATATTGGGAGCGTTGTTAAATTTCAAAGGGGATGGTCATAAAGGGGACTCAAATGGGCCTTTTGATTTCAAAGGGACAATTTGGAGAGGATCCCTAATGCAAACATAACATATTTTCAATATAATTCACTTATCACTATCAGAGCATAACTTATTCTGCAAAAAATCAATATTAAATAAAATACGTCACTATGTGAAAAGGACTAATGTCAATTTCGCCGTTCAAATGACAAATATGTCGCGCAAATACGTCAGTGTGTGAAACAGTTGCGCAAATACGTCAAAATGTGAAAAGGACAAAACACGGGACAAAACAGCAATTTTGCCGTGCAATGACAGAGTCGCGCAAATACGTAGCACAAATACGTCAGTATGTGAAACAGACATTTCAAGGTTTTGTAAATACGACATAATTAAATTAATTAATATCTTACTAATTAAGCCACTTTGAAGTATGGTTTTTGGTGAATAGAGAAGAACATAACAAACTAATAACCTAATTTTCTCAAAAATGTTTAAAAATGTCGAATACGTCAGTATGTGATACGGACGACGAATGTCTCAGGTATGGATGGCGGAATCCTTCTTAATAAGCTTTAATACGCCTAAGATAGACCTAATACGCATAACCTTAGACGTCTAAGATGCAATCTTAGACGTCTAAGAATTTCGCGGCAGACTTAAATCAACGAATCACAGGACCAGAAATCCCAAACAGCCAATCATCTTACGCGTATTCAATTATTGACCAATGAAATCTTAGACGCCTAAGATTTTACACGCCTTAGATTTCTTACACGTCTAAGATCAAATTGTAGTGATGGACGGTATCACCAATGTAATATCTCGCAAAAACTAATTTGAAGACTACTGACATCTCGTATTACAGATACCATGAGCATTGTCGATCATATAAAAGTAACAGCGGGATAATCAGTTCAGTTCAGTTCAGTTCAGTTTATATATAATTTACGAATAATTTATTGGAATTTATTCACTATTATCAGGGAAGTGCCATTATAATCCGGCAGAATTATGGCAAATTGCCGCCCATTTTGCATCAGGTGTATGTAATAGAACAAGTTGACCAAATAACATGACCACCAACCATGCCGACACAGCCTGCAACATCAGCTACACCTGGGTCTGGCTAACAACCGGGTCAACAACAACAGGCGCCAGTCACAAGTGACACCGGCCTAAACAGCGTCCGTCATACGTTTTGATCGAATTTGCGATACCATCCAGGGCGCACACCACTAAATAATCTTCCCATTGAAACACGTGTAAAAACACCGGTTTTCTTTGCTCATTTTGAGGCCTTTTGGGCTCGTTTTAAAATATTTTATGATGACCAGTCGATTGCAAATCGATGAAAGTTTAACATATGTTTCAATGTATGGGGGTTCTTCCATCTCGTTTTCCCGCTAGGATGCCGCGAACAGCGCCCTCACTGTTTTTGACATGCTCTCAAGACTGCAAACCCGATTCTGCCATTTTTAATTCGCGGACCTATTTTCTCAATAATTATAAAAATGCGACTTTTTGGCGACTCAAATTTATGCATAGGCTTTACACTTTTATTTAAGCTATAATTCGCCACTCTTTCTGATTAATAAGTCTACAGACCAGCCCAAAATACCTCAAAAAGTTTCTGTTTTTTACCGGAACTCATTAGGGTTACACAAATGGCGCATTGATTTAGTGGTGTGCCCCTTCAAGGAATTCATGATGTTCATAAAATCGAATTTTTTTATATTTTTCTTGAAATATAAAATGTTTTGAGTAAAACACTCAAGGTTTGAGTGCTCTGTGACATCCACATCAAGAGAAATGTCCTATCAAAGATACATGGTGCATTCCAAAAATGTGCATTTTCAACATTTTGACCATTTGTGCTTATTTCCCTAGATTTGCATTAAATACCAATTCTCAACATATAGTTTTAGACCGTTTATCTGCTAAAAACCGCTTTAAAATGAAAAGAAATTAGGTTTCAAAATGGCAAAGGTCTATATATTAATGATTTTACGACAATCACCCCCCCCTATAAAATAATTAATATTTGAGAGGTTTAAAGACTTGTGCCGATTTGTCACCTTAAGACAATTTTGCTTCAAATCTGAGAAATATTAGTTTTCTCACAATTTTTTTTTTTTTTTTTAACTTTGAAGGCCTCTCAGAGAATAAACTTAGCGCGACTTGCATCTAAAACGCATTAAATATATTCACTAACATAAAAACTATCTATATAAATCAAAAACCGCAATTTAATCGAAAGCCAACTTCAATTTTGGCTGAATCTCTCAAGAGCACGATTTTACGCCTAGGCCCTTCGAAGGGCGCACACCACTAAATAATCTTCCCATTGAAACACGTGTAAAAACACCGGTTTTCTTTGCTCATTTTGAGGCCTTTTGGGCTCGTTTTAAAATATTTTATGATGACCAGTCGATTGCAAATCGATGAAAGTTTAACATATGTTTCAATGTATGGGGTTCTTCCATCTCGTTTTCCCGCTAGGATGCCGCGAACAGCGCCCTCACTGTTTTTGACATGCTCTCAAGACTGCAAACCCGATTCTGCCATTTTTTAATTCGCGGACCTATTTTCTCAATAATTATAAAAATGCGACTTTTTGGCGACTCAAATTTATGCATAGGCTTTACACTTTTATTTAAGCTATAATTCGCCACTCTTTCTGATTAATAAGTCTACAGACCAGCCCAAAATACCTCAAAAGGTTTCTGTGTTTTACCGGAACTCATTAGGGTTACACAAATGGCGCATTGATTTAGTGGTGTGCCCCCTCCATCACTAGTCCCGGTATATGGTCAATCTTGGACGTGTAACAAAAATCTTAGGCGTCTATGATTTCATTGGTCAATAATTGAATACACCTAAGATGATTGGCTGACCAGCTAATGCTTACGTTGGCTGTACGTGTTCATACCATGACATCACAGGACAATCTGTCTCGTTCGAAGAAACCCACTCGCTTACAGTTTATATCAATTTTAAATAACTTATTTTCTCAAAAAAGCAGTGATTTTTATTGGATTCATAATATTAGTTTTTCAATGATATGTTGTTCGAGCATATGCCCTTTCATACACGGTTTAAATATGTAGATTAATGTTGCCATGTTCATTTGTGACGATTTTTTTGAACTTTCGGTAATAAGCCCAAATTGAATCAACAACTTAGAACACTGATAATTGGGCACTTTACAACCATTGAAGTAGGACTTTTATTTTTGATGGTTAGTATATTTTCAAGTTTTTAGTTTTGATAATTGGAATTTGTTAATATGATATAAAAAGACACATATAAGTCTATAATTGTAAGAGTATTGAATCATTTTAATGTTAATAATTGCGAAACGCCGGCGGTAGAGACAATTAGTAAATATGCATTTTAGCGATTTCTTGCATTACGATTTATGATAGAATACAATCATAGCGGATTTCAATAGACTTAAAGTGGAAGTCTATTTCGTGTAAATAAACCTCGTAGCGTTGCTATATTTCACTTATTTTTTCATTAACTAACCATTATTATTATTTTTTTTAACTTTGACAAAAACTCGAACGAGTTTTGTTTTAATACCAAGGACTGCTTAACAAGAATAGCCATTATTTTGCTTAGATTGGGTGGACTATAGCATAAACAACCTCTCTCAATTACAGCTTTCTCTGTTCCATTTTCTAAGTAACAATGCCTACATTTTTATAATTTTTTTTATATATCATCGTGATAATGTAACTCTCTCACCAAATAAAAGAAAGTTCACATACCAGCACATTCTCTATTTATCTTCTTTGTGTCCATAGTTTCAATAAATTGATTGTGATGAGAAATAATAAAGAAAGAAAGAAAGAAAGAGCAGAAAGAAAGAAAAAAAAAAAGAAAGAAAGAAAAAAAAAAAGAAAGAAAGAAAAAAAGAAAGAAAGAAAGAAAAAAAAAAAGAAAGAAAGAAAGAAAGAAAGAAAGAAAGAAAGAAAGAAAGAAAGAAAGAAAGAAAGAAAGAAAGAAAGAAAGAAAGAAAGAAAGAAAGAAAGAAAGAAAGAAAGAAAGAAAAAAAAAGAAAGAAAGAAAGAAAGAAATTCACAATCGCGTCAGCATAATAGCTCTAAGAATAAACATGTCGGTTCTGTAATTTCGGACGCACCGACGGCGAAGAACCTCATATCTTGCAATATTAGCTTCAATTTTGAGATAAAGTTGAGATAATAATGTAGATAGACGTCTAAATTAACGTTCAAATAATCAAAATAGCGATAATCAGTGGAGGGGCATGCAAGGGAGGCAATTGCCCCTGGCAAAAATGGGCTATTTGGACCCAGCCCCCTTGTATGGGGGAAAAGAAAAAGGAGGGAGAGAGAGAAGAATTATTTTGGTAACTATTTGTTCTACTCCTATTTAAGTGAATTGAAGTGGGCTTATTCACTTTCTTTACTTCCAAATATTAAAAGCGCATTTCGTGACCCACAGCATCATCTCCCCCCCCCCCCCCTTTTCTCAAAAAAAGTTGAGATTTTTATATCACTGGAAACCTCTGGCTAAATAATGTTTATGTACAAAATATTTCTTGCAGATTAATTCGTTTAGCAAAGATATCGTGAAATTTGAATTTCGTTCTGGTATATCAGAACGAAATTACAACAATAATCGTATTGAAGATACAGATTCACCCCCAAAAAAATTGTAGGTCTTTTTGGGAAAATAATGTATATCTTCACTATGAAAGGTCAAAATTTTCAATTGATGGTCGGCTTTTCATCCCAGCTACATAAGTACATTATTATCAGATTTATAAAGTTTTCTTCGAGGACTGTTAAATATCAAAAATATCAAATTTGCCAATTGATATTACGACGTATATCGCGAATTTCAAAATCAAATCAAAATTATTTGATATCAGAAGGACATTGATATTATATCGCGAATTTCAAAATCAAATCAAAATTATTTGATATCAGAAGGACATTACTCGTATTCAGAATGCAATTCGATATGTCTGATGTGCTCTCAGGTCCCACAAAAAATACTGTGCAAACGTTGTTTTCCAATTCCTTGACATGAAATTGATGGCCAAAATTCATTTCTATTAAGACTAAATTAGTAATAAAAAAGCAAATTTTTGAAGAATTTGTTTGAAAAATTTGGTATTATTCTTATCAATCTTTTCTGTCTTTTCAATCATGTTACTAGTAAAAGAAGTTGAACAAAATTACTATGAATAGAACAATTTGTTTAATATTATTATTAATTTTCTTCTTCTGTTTGTTTGCTTGTTTTGGTTTCTTTATTGTAGAAACATCGACAATATTGACAATACATCAAACCAACGTTTAAATATAACCATACATAACCATAGCTCTCCTGATTCTTGATTCTGTCGTTTCCAGTGATGATAAATTACTACTTACGGTTGAGCAACGGAGGCCAGAAATGTAAGATGCACCATCTGCGCCATCCGTACTCTCCAAACACGCTGCAATCGCCCTCAGGAACTTGATTTCAATGTCGTTTAGTCTAAAAATACACAATGCGGATCGATTATCTGCCTTAATGCCTGTTGGGTCTACACTTTTGGCAAATAATCCAATGAGGACCTGTTCGTTTGTAGGGACACCTAACGAATCGGCAAGATCTGAACCAACTGTTGTTAGGTGAACAGCTTGAATCAAGTTGTAATTTACACCGTTATGTGTGCATTCAATTACAACCTCTGTCCTAGAGTCAAGGTCTTTACTGTCATGGCATACGCGGTTAATTTTTGACAAAACATTCGAGTACGTGATACCTGGGCTCCCTCTATCAAAACGTTGATTTGTAACGAAATATGTGAATCCATTAAAATCAAACACGTCTTTGAAATCAACTTGGAAGTTAGGAGCATTTTCAAGGGTCAATTCATTATCTCTAGGTACACTCAGTATCGCGTCGGAAAGTCTTCGTCGGCTAAACAATTTGATATCTTGAACAATTGGGTCTGTAGCTCCGACATACAACATCTCTACAACCCCATTGCTAGTGCTGGCAGGTGCAATGGTGTATACTGTGCTAAGATTGCCTGGTGCTGCCACTTGTTGATCAACTAGCATGGAGATCTCTATATCATTGGCATCTCGTATCTGACATTTTCCGCTGTCATAATTCCCACATGTGATCAGTTTTTCATTGTTAGTGTCATAATGTATAATGAGGAGTTTGTTATGATTAATGCAGTCTTCTCTGTCTATATCATCTGGACATTCAATGAATGTTGATGTGCTATTGATTTCTTGATAAGAAGGATTTAAATGCACTAAGTTATTCGTGGCACCAAGATACATATCTCCTGTTGTCTTGTGGATGACGAAATGATTGAATTTCGGAGCACACAGGGGACAATCAGGTGGTACCGAGTAGGAAGCGAGTTCATATGCTGAAAGTCCGGCGTCGAGACTGACGGTGTTTTGAAATGTCACGAACAGAAGAAGTGAAATTAACTGTTGCGCTGCCATTTTGGAGTATCAGATGCTACACTTTGTCTGTAACAAACAGGATGAAAATTATTAGTTCATATTTATTGTAGTCTTAGACCAAATAGCCGTTAAGTTTAGAACCATTGATATCTTCATCATCATATCATGTCACAATTATTATGATTATGAAGAGTGGGTTTACGTGTTTACAAAACTGGTTAATACTTTTCTCTTGTAAGCGCTTGTATAACAACAATGAAATGAATAGATATATGAATTCGTGTTATAATTAAAATAGTTTCTTCATGTTTAATCCTCACTAGAATTATCAAATGGAAGGTTTACATGGTTTAAACAGAGCAGACACGCTTTAAGAACAAATTTGTACCATGTCATTTACCACGAGCCATATCATTTGCTTTAGACACATGATTGTAAAAATGAGATGAATTTTTGTAAAGGATACTCATATCACATGTCATTGCTATAAATATTCCAATGAGTTCCTATTGTTAGATCTTTTCAACTCTGCAAGAATTCATTCAGGTTTACACAGAGCAGCAAAGTCTCCATATCATGATCATCATATCATATCATATCATATTAATCATGTTCCATCATGAAAGTATATCTTACCGCATAATTTCATATCATGTCAAATAGCATAAGTGTAGATAATTGTTAACTAGCCACATCTGCTTGATGTTATTTTAAAAGGCAATAATAAAACATAAAATTTATTACTTACATTAACAAATATTCACCGCTACACCAGGCAACCAACTAGATCCTTTACTTGTGGTGACAATGCCCGTTATGATTACAAAAAGTTAGTTTTGCGTTACTTCCTCATATGGAGCTGTCGAAAACACGCGGGGGTAACGTAAAATGTATATTGAAATTTTAATTTCGAAAACAACGACATTTGCATGCCAATCGAAGGGATTAATTTGAGTTTGCTTTTGAAATTGTACAATATCATATCAAAAATGTAGTATTTCCCTTTCTTAACAATAATAATTACAAGTGTTGTAGTGAAGTCGTTCCCTGTTGGATACATAGAACCTGCCCATTCACAAAAGAGGTATAAGGAAAAGATTCATTCAACCGTTACTATTTACCATTGACCTAGGTGAGTTGAATACATGAAGTGCAGGTTTTATGCTTAACATATAGGTTATATTGTGTAACAATGAAATTTTACTGCTCAGTTGCCATGTAGCTCAAGACTACTTAAAATGGAATTAGTAGAATGCTTATTTTGTAGGCATTGTATTATTGAGTATGAGCTGGTAAGCTATCTATTTACATGTAGTAAAAAAATTAAAGTGTATAGAGATATCCAAACTTTGATCGAGATAATGCAACTGCAGATTTTCAACCCTGTGCCGAAAGAGAAAAAAACATGGGGTCTTCAAAATGTTATTGAATACTTGGGCTGTTTATGAAATATTGAACTATATAACTATCAAACTATCATTAAAAAATGTTGGCGTTATACCGGCTACGTACACGGTTCTATATAACACATAACATGCATAATGGATTTTGCTACTATCGAAATAATTAATTTCACCCAATATCCATTTAATTTCGTCCAATTGTATCCCCTTATCCTTTCCAACTTGTACTGCAAGAAATAAACAAAATACAAAAGTAGTTTTTCCGTAAGATCATTTCATAGTGTGCATGATATAAGTCTGAATTTTGAAATTTCTGAAAGCAGGTTTTATAAAACAAGTTCTCTCCCACCCGAACAGACCTTTATCGCATGCACTGTTCAATTACAAAAGAAAATGTTTCTGCAACGATTGGCTTTGCTTTAAAAGGGACAGCTTGATAAATTAAAAGAAGAAAGACAGAAAGGAACAATGGTTTAGAAATACATTTAGAAATTGAGAAAGATGGAAAAAAGAACGAATGACCTGTGAAAAAAGAGGGATAGGGCGTTGCTTGTCATGCCTGATGATAAATGAAAAGATGAGAGACAGAAGGACACAATACTATAGAAATTGAGAAAATCAGAAAGAACGAATGAGGAAAAAAGATAGATGGGGCGTCGCGGTTGTAAAATGGCACAGCTTCATGCCGCATGAAAAAAGAAAAGATACAGAAACAATAGTGCATGGAGAATAATGGAAAGAAACACGATGATGAGGAAGTAAAGAAATGGATAAAGTTGCTTTAAAAAGGAAGACTTATGAGAAGGTGTTTTGAAACGAAGAGATACATAAGGAAGGAATAAGATTTGGTAAGAAAGCACGAATGAGGAAAGAAAAAAGATGGATGAGGCGTTGCCTGTAAAACAGGGAGAGGTTCGCGCCGTCGAAGTTAGGAGGCTTGCGGGAGTGTAATGTATAACCTGTCTTTGCTTGCTCCCCTCTGGTTTTGTAGCAGCTTCAGGAATGACCACTCCATTTCTCATTCTCAATCCCATGTTATTCCGTCAAACAATTGATCGGAACAAATATTTCTTTCTTTACTATTTATTTCTAAGTTAGGCTAAATAATTTAGGCGTGTGTCCGGTCAAATCAATTTTAATTTGTTTATTCAATATTCTATCCCAGTTTCTAAATTAGACTGCAATTATGCTGTAAACTTTTTTCCAATTGGACTTACGGTTCTTCAACAATGAAATCCAAAAGAAGCTCAACATTCTTTCTGATTTTTAGAAACTGAAGTTTTTCCTATGTATTTATATTGCTCGTAGGTAGGTAGGCCTATGCTGTTATTTTAAACCAATCTGTATTGCAAATGTATATTGGTATTTTGTACAATGTGCAATAGCAATATATATTATTATTATGTTTTATTTCTCATGAATACTTCCGTTTATAGACCATTCCATTCCATACGTGGGTAAAATAATATGTTTAACAGAATGATCGCCGGTATTTGTTTTTAAAATTCAAGGTTAACAAAATGAATGTGATTTTGTAAATGATCATAATACTTTCTTAAAAAATACATGGTTCCACACTAAACAATACGAAACTTTTTTGTAGAAAATACTGCAAAATAAACGGTTACCTATGGAAAATGTAGAGTCACACAGGTGTTCAAGTCAAATTATTTTCTCAACCGTTCGACACAAGATTTTGCGAGGTTACATTGCACTTTGCCAAACGGAGTGAATGCATGACCATACGTGCTTCAATGTAAGATGTTACTAATCAACTTAATTCCACTTTCAATTATTCTATTCGTGACTTTTCAAACAACCGCCTGTCTCGATGCCGGACTATCAGCATATGAACTCGCTTCCTACTCGGTACCATATGATTGTGACTTGTGTGATCCGAAATTCAATCATTTCATCATCCACAAGACTACAGGAGATATATATCTTGGTGCTACTAATATCATAGTGCATTTAAATCCTTCTTATCATGAAATTAAAATCTTGTCAACTTTCATCGAATGTACGAATGATATAGATAGAGAAGACTGCATTAATCATAACAAACTTCTTACTATTTACTATGGCACTGACAATGAAAAACTGATCACATGTGGGAATTATAACGGAGGAGAGTGTCAGATCCGAGATCCAAACGATATTGATTTCTCCATGCAAGTTGATCATAGAGTGGCAGCGCCAGGCAATTTAAGCACAGTATACACCATTGCACCTGCACCTGACAGCACTAGCAATGGGGTTGGAGAGATGCTGTATATTGGAGCTACAGATCCAGATTTTCAAGAGATCGCATTTTTTAGCCGACAGAGACTTTCCGACGCCTCTATACTGAGTATACCAAACGATAATGGATTAATCCTTGGCACCACTAATTTCCTAGTTGATTTCAAAGACGTGTTTGATTTTAATGGATTCACATATTTCGTCACACATCAGCGTTTTGATAAAAGTGGCCAAAACCAAGACAATCAATATCCAAACATCTTGTCAAAAATTAGCCGCGTATGCCATGAAAGTACAGACGTTGACACTTGGGCAGAGGTTGTAATTGAATGCACACATAACGGTGAAAATTACAACTTGATTCAAGCTGTTCATCTCACAACAGTTGGTTCAGATCTTGCTGGTTCTTTAGGTCTCCCTACAAACGAACAGGTACTCATTGGATTATTTGCCAAAAGTGTAGACCCAACAGACATTAAGGCAGATAATCGATCCGCATTATGTATCTTTAGACTAAACGACATTGAATTCAAGTTCCTGAGGGCGATTGCCGCGTGTTTGGAGAGTTCGGATGGCGCAAATGGTGCAACTTACATTACTGGCCACAGTTGCACAACCGTAAGTAGTAATTTATCATCACTGGCAAACGACAGAATCAAGAATCAGGAGAGCTAAGGTTAGGAATGGTTATATTTAAACGTTGGTTTGATGTATTGCCAATATTGTCGATGTTTCTACAATAAAAAAACCAAAACAAGCAAACAAACAGAAGAAGAAAATCAATAATAATATTAAACCAATTTTAAACCAAATTGTTCTATTCGTGCATCTTACATTACTGGGCATCGTTGCATAACCGTAAGTAGTAATTTATCATCACTGGCAAACGACAGAATCAAGAATCAGGAGAGGTTACCTTTCTGGTCAGAAATGTGGAACCGTAAGTAATAATTTATCACTGTAAAACGATTATACAGAATTAAGCAACCAATTTTGGTCAATATCGAGGTCACATTTAAACATTTTGTTTGATGCATTACTAATATTCTCGATGTTTTCCACAATAAAGAAATACAAAAACAAACAAAAGAACAAACAGAAGAAACGGAAGAAAAAGGAAAAAATTCTAAAACAAATTTGTTCGATTCATATTAATTAATCCTAGTAAGAAGAAGAACAAAAACATAATAAGAATAATACCAATATTTTCACACCACTTGACTTGTTCGATTCAATCCGGCTTGGGGCGGTGGGCAATCGGCCTGAATTGTCAAAAAGTGGTTGGAAAGACCAAAAGATGGGTCATTTTGCGGAAAGGTGGGGGAACACGAGATTGACGCCCATGGTATAATATAATGCGATTCAATATACAGCAGAGCAACCTCTTTTCCCATAATAATGATGCCGTGACTTTCACATCATTAAAAACAACAAATAGGCATGATGTGCAACTTTCCGAGTATCCGGTTGCCGGATAATTGAGCTCAAAGCGCGCATCTAAAGAGTTTCTAAACAAAAATCCTAAGTAGGCTATCTGAGCCGTTTCTACAAGATTAACTTTTCACAATGAGATTTGAGGGTACTCATTTATGTTAAAGAAGTCCATTTGGTTAGTATAATTATAAAAAAAAATTTAAAAAAAGTATATCACCTCAAAAATAAGCGCAGCACAAACATGTTATTTAATGTTTCTACATGAATGATCTTTGAATTCGGACAATGCATTATGGTAAGACCCGTGGCTAAGTGTCGGTGAGCTTGGCATACCATTATGCAGTTACTGTCCGTTTTTCCTATTCAGTGCACACACAGCGCTCCAATTGATGATTGACCTCTAGCTCACTCACTGTACTGTAGGTATAGGCAATGGACTAGTTAGTGGGCTGGTGGGAAAACCCTTCTACCAATAATAGCCATAGAAGCTCACATGTGAATTATAATGTTCATCCGAAACATACTACAATTTGAAGTAAAAAATGTCACGGGAAAGCTGTTGTCGAACTGTTTTCCCGAAGAGAGTCTTCCAAAATTTCATAACAGTCGGACGTGTAATTTCAATGGCAAATTGTGCTCAACAGCTGACTCACGATAGCTCCAACTTCGAACGAGCACCATCGTGTGATCGGTTTGATAAATTTTCGCCATAGAAGCTGTAAATAAACGTCAATTCTTTCCCTCTATCATGTCTATGGTCATCTACAAATGATTGTTGTCGAGCCCTCCCAAATATGGAGTTCTGACTGCCCGATAGGGAGCTGAAAAATTGACAAACTTTTCCAAACCGTGTTAAGTCTAAAATGACATGTTTCTCATTTACTTGTGTGATACGATCACAATAACTGTGACAAGTTTGACATGAGTTGTACCATCAACATGGCTGGATAACAATATGCAGACTATTTTTCTCATTTCGGAAACAAAGGCCATGCTCAGTATTGTTACTGTGCGTTTGCTTTGTAATGGTGCATCCAACTGAAATTATAATACCTATTTCATCACAGCACATTGAATATCGCACAGGTAAATCAGAAACATATGTTTAGGGATTTAACCAGGGTTATGAAACACATCCCTGATTTAACATAGTTGAGCTGTTTTCAATGAGGTTTATCTTGGTTTAATGGGGTTTAAGTCCTGCAAAGGTCGTGCTGAATTCTGCTGTAGACATGACTGCATAATGCTAGTGGTGTCGGATTCGAATCCCACCAAGAGCAAGCAACATTTTTTGTTTTCTCTCTTTATTCTTTCCTTCTTTCCCTTCAAGGCGCCAAAAAGCCCTCTGGGCGTTAGGGTTAATTCAAGTATCACAGTTTAATGGAAATTTTTCCTCACTTCGTTACGGGGTCGGTCACACACCTTTGCACAGTATTTTTGTAGGGCCTCAGAGCACATCAGACCATGGAAGTACCCATCAAATTGCATTCTGAATACGAGGAATATATCATTCTGGTATCAAATACCCGATAATTCGCGATAGAATAAAATCTTTTATGGCAAATCATTAAGAAAATGTATTTTAGATATTTTAGATACATAACAGTCCTCGGAGCAAACTTTATAAATCTAATGAAATATAATTGAATCAAAATGAAACTATTGTGTACTTTTGGCAGAAAGCGAGAATAAGAATTTTGCTGCAAATAAAAGCTTCATAAAACCATGGTTGAGACACATAAAAAGAATATTTATCAAAATGTTGCTACCTACCTATCCTCTTCGGGCCCTGTGGCCCATAAGGCTGCAAGTCTCCTCCTCCAGCTGTCCCTTTCTCTAGCTACTGGCTTGGCTTCACTCCATGACCTCCACCCTAATTTCTTCCTTTCTTTTTCCACTGTCCGCCTCCATGTTGTCTTAGGGCGACCAACTTTCCTTCTGCCTTCTGGAGCCCAGGAAAGTGCTGTCATGCAGTGGCTATTATCTTCCATCCTTAGCACATGGCCAATCCATTTCCACCTCCTTCTTTTTACTTCTTCACTTGTCCTGTTCATTTTGGTTTTCTTTAGTAAGTCATTATTTGAAATGACATATGGCCATCTAATCTTCAGTATTCTCCTGAGACATTTGAATTGAAAAGTGTCCAACTTCCTGTTATCACTATCATTGATCTTCCAGGTTTCACAGCCGTATAATAATACTGACATTACCAGAGATTTGAACAGCTTCAGTTTGGTTCCTAAAGTGAGTTTGCTTGCATTCCATATTTGTTTGAGCTTCATGAATGATCCCATTGCCTTGCAAATTCTGTTCCTCATGTCTTCTCCCCTCCACCTTGGTTGCTGACATTTGCACCTAGGTATGTATACTTTTCTACCTCGTTTAGTTGCTGGCCTGCTAAGACTATCCTGGTGTTGGATTTGCTGTTTATTCTAAGCACTTCAGTTTTCTTGGTATTAATTTTTAAACCAGTTCTTGCTGCAAATTCACATAGCTTTGTTGCCTTATCCTGCATGTGTTGGATGGTAGATGATAGAAGAGCTATATCATCTGCAAAGTCCAAATCCTCTAATTTTGTCATAAATTTCCATCTGATTCCTGTGTTATTTCCCTCTGTTGCATGTTTCATAATCCAATCAACCACAATCAAGAAAATAAAGCCAGACATTACATCTTCTTGCTTCACACCGGTTTTCACCTTAAACCATTCTGACTCCTCCCCTTCATCTAATACTGCGCACTCGCTATCTTCATACAAGATCTGGACCATTCTTATTATCTTTGATGGAATTCCATAGCTAGCCATAATTTTCCACAGGCTTTCTCGGTGTACGGAGTCAAACGCTTTTTCAAAGTCCACAAACGTAATGTATAAGGTTGACTGCCACTCTACGACTTGCTCAATAATATTCCGCAAAACAAAAATCTGCTCCACTGTACTTTTTCCACTTCTAAATCCAGCCTGTTCATCTCTCAACTTGTTGTCTACTCCATCTCTAATTCTATCAATAAGTACTCTTCCAAATACTTTACTTGGGACAGAAGTCAACGTAATGCCTCGCCAATTTCCGCATTCTGTGAGATCCCTTTCTTTGGTAACTTGACTATGAGCCCCTGCTTCCATGTTTTGGGTACTTCTTCTTTATCCCAGATTGTGTTAAAAAGGCCTGCGAGCCAGTCTACAGTTGTGTCTATGTCTACTTTCAACAATTCAGCCGTAATTTCATCTTTGCCACCTGATTTTCCGTTTTTCATCTTTCTAATTGCTGCTCTAATTTCTGCTTTTGAGATGTGTTGATCACTTATGTCCTCGATTACCGTTTCATGTTCATTTAACTCCTCTGATACTGGGTTGTTTGGTAGTGGTCTATTTAAAACTTCTTCAAAATGTTCTCGCCATCTTGTTCTCCTTGCTGATTGTTCTGTTAATATGTTCCCAGATTTGTCCTTTACAGCGTTGCTTGTTCTGCTTTTATCATTGCTTAAAGTCTTTGTAATGTCATACAATTCCTTCATTCGCCCATTTCCTGCTGCTTGTTCTGCCCGAGCTGCGAGATCATCAGCCCATTCCCGCTTGTCCCTTCTCATACTTTTCTTGACTTCCTTGTCTTTGCTCCGGTATTCGACTTTTAAGTTCTGTTTGATTCTGCTTGACTTTGTCTGTTCAATGTCACTCTTCAGCTTTATCCTCTCCTCTACTAAATCCCATGATTCCTTGCTGATCCATGGTTTCTGGCCCTTCTTTTTGTACCGAGAACCTTCTGTGCAGTTTCTTTGTAAGCATTCTCAAAATGTTGCCACTTCTTCTCTACACTCTCTTCTACATCCTCATAATCTTGGAGTACATCAAATCTATTTTTAAGTTCAATTTTGAATTTTGATCTGATGGTAGTCTGTTGGAGTTTGGTTGTATCAGATTTCCTTCTTGTTACTTTTGGTTGTTGCTTTCTTTTCAACTTAATCTTGAGTTTGGTACGAACTAGTTGATGATCGCTGTATATATCAGCTCCCCGCATGGCCCTTGTATCCTGTACAGATGTCCTGTGCTGTCTGCTTACCATTACATGATCAATTTGGTTCTTAGTTCTTCCATCTGGAGAAACCCACGTTTGCTTGTGTATCTGTCGATGAGGAAAAATTGTTCCAGTAATCACAAGGTTATTTAGATTACAAAAGTCGACAAGCCTCTCTCCATTGTCATTCCTCACTCCTAGTCCATGTTTTCCCATGATGCTTTCGCAGCCTTCATTATCCTCTCCAACCTTAGCATTAAGGTCTCCCATCACAATAAGTACGTCATGTTTGTGAATGCTATCTACAATTGCTTGCAGTTGCTCATAAAAATTGTCTTTATCCTCTTCATTTGTTTCATTGGTGGGTGCATATACTTGAAGAATTGAGAATTTCAAAAATTTTAAAAAGAATCTTGCATAAATGATCCTATCGTTTATTGGTTTCCATTCTATCAATGCCTGCTCTGCCTTCTTTGACATCATTATTGCAACTCCATGTTGATGTAAATTATCTTCTCTCCCAGAAAAAATCACACTTTCTCCTGTGCTCAACTTGACCTTTCCATGCCCTGTCCATCTACACTCACTTACTCCCAAGACATCAATGTCATATTTTTCCATCTCCTTTGCAAGCTGAGCAGATTTTCCAATGGTGTATAGTGTTCTTACATTCCAACATCCTATGTTAGTGATTACTTTCGGCCCGGTTAACGACGTAGTCGGCCGCTAAACGTCCTTTCGGCTTTGATTCAGAAGCGTCATGCTGTCCACATACGTGATATTATCATCTTCTGGTATCTGGACCGTCGCCTCACCAATGCCATTTCCAGCGTTAGCTGTATTTGTAGTTTCTTTGATTCTTGCAGTTTCCGTAACAATTGTTTGAACTGGACGGGTTGTTGGCCCACCGCAGTAGGTTTATTTTCGGGGTTTTCCTTCCCTTAGCCATATCCTCGTTAGCCTAGAACCGCAAGGAACTAGTTTCCAGGGTGCACCAGCTTGGAGGTGAGGTTGACTTGAGTGTTCTACGGTTCATCAGCAGACTACTACTTTTCGCTTTTCACCCATACTAGGCTAGCTGATCTCAACATCACTGGCTGTGATGCAAAGCGCTTGAGCACCCCTTACCTTTCTTTTACTTTTTCTTAATTTTAGGTATTACAATTTGCTGATGATCAAGCATAGACGGCTGTGAATTATGCCCTTCCTTGATCAATTTACCTTTAAGCACGGAACAAACTATTTTTGTTTCACCTTGCAACACGACAGTTTTTGCCTTTAATCAAAAATGCAATGCTGCGACCTTTGCATCATGACTCAAAAACCACAAAGATTTTTCTATATTAAATTTCAATCACGAAACGATTGAGTATCACTTCTTTTGATTGTTTAAAAAGATTCAAAATTCAAATAATTTGACTGAATATTCAGTCAAAAACGATATTTGATTGAATATTCAATTAGGAAATTTATGAGGGTACACGAGTCATGCAATAATCTGTGTTCGTATTTCACCTTTCTTTAGGGATTAGATCCAAACCAGTTCGACACGACGCAATTTGCTGATCAGCAAAAATGCAAAGCTCAGAACTACGCTCTTGCTCGAGGCAAACTGACTGAATCTGTCCAATCAACTGCAATCATAGAATGGCCATCAACTCTTGTGTCATCAATCATCACTACCATAGAAGAGGAGCACACAATTGCTTTCATTGGTACCTCAACAGGACAACTTATGAAGGTAAAATTTCTTAAATAACGATGGCTTAGAACCATGAACCATGGCCACTATATTCAGGACTGGTGGAGCCGCGGTGGCAGGGGTGGCGCGCACAACCCAAAAACGCCACGAATTCAGTAAATTTTCGATGTCAGCCGTGTAATTGAATGGGATTATTTTGAAATTTTAAAACGTTTAAGATATCACAAACAAATAGGCCTATGTTAATAAATAATATTAATACAAGCTAAAACCGTTGGGGTTCAATAATGAACCCCACAAAACTAACCGAGTGTATGGAAAATACCATACGGCTGATCGGTTTTGCCGGCTCTCTCCGACCATCATGCCACTCGCCGCCTGGTCGTGAGCACGCACAAACGCTGCTGTGTGTGAAAGTAAATTATGCATAATAACCAGTGCGATTATGAAAACTAATTAGCTCGTGTTTGAAGAGCTCTAATTTATTTGTTTTAACACACAAAATTATGACACTTTCAAATCATCATACCAAATCAGCGAACTTGCACATCACAAAAACAGATAGATCAAAGTTTAACGTGGCTGTCTACTCTAGACATTGTTTCTTTCGCGTAATTGAGCTTTTTTGAAATGTATTTACTTTGCTATTTTTTTAAATAAATACATGGAAAGAAAATCCCGCAGATTTGTTAACTCGAACTGCTCTATTTTATGGATTTTATTTCACTATTTCACTCGTTTCCGCAATTTAAAAGGAAAGAAAATCTTTGTTGTACCATCCCCAGACAAACAAGTACCATCGGGGTACACGCGAGCAACAACGCATCGCGTTTTGTAGTCGCGCAATTTGTTAACGTACAGATACGCTACGCACACGCAACGCTTATCTGCATGCGCGGCGCATCTTATGGAAGCACGGAAGCACTGATTTCACAAAAACCTAGCGGTCAAATGCCTCCGTTTTAGCTGATAAAATGTGAATTTTTTCAAGTTCTTTCCCCGATTTAAACATCAAGATATGAATAGATTTCGCCCAAACTTCTCAAGTGGCTGTGGATTTACCCGATGTTCACGTAATGTAAGGTAAAAAAACGAGAAATGCCGCATTCTCCTGTGAGCTTCGATCAAAGTGCAAAATGTGACCACTTTAAACTTCAACGGCCTTTATTTCAATGTTCATTTTCTCGGTAAAATGACGATTTAGGTACTCGATAACTCAATAAATACAGCATAGGTAAGCAATTATGCTCATCATAAAAAGCATGATCGACTTAAGAAAAGGTTTTCTCATCTTTTTTATATTTTGGTCTATTTCCGATTTTAGGCATCATTTTAATGCCTTATATGGTCAATATCTCAAAAATAAGGCCAATATCAAAAAACTAAAACAAAAACGTTTTTGGAATGATGCCTCAAGACTAAGAAAAAAACAAAACATAAATTTTTGGAAAGAGTGTTTTTTTATGATGTACCGAACAAAAATTGCCAAAAATTAACTTTTTTGTGATTTTCATCATAATTATTGTTTTTACACCAAATCTGTATTTATATTGAGATTCATTGATGTCGTGCCTTTATAAAAATGTATACTTTTATATGTCTTGCGTGAATAATTGCAAAGTTATGGCACTTTTACTACATGTATGTCTGAGAGTACATAGCCTCCTTAAATGGATGGAAAAATAACGTGTTTTTCGAACAAGCAAATTTCAGTACAGCGGCAACATCAAATTCCATTTTTTGGCAATAATTCATATAACACAACCAGAATTAGCTCCGCGTCGCGTGAAGCCTCGCTTGTAAAAATCCTTCTTAGTAGGGGCACATCTCCCTGAGACACCCTTACAGTCACACAAGTGACACGCTGAAATTCACTTTTGCCACCCCTATAATTTATATGTGGTACCTAGATTTGGACGACCATCCATTTTAGTATAAACTTGGGAAATAATGTTTTTGCGGGAATTTTTGTTTTTTGTTTAGTTTAGTTTAGTTTTAGTTTAGTTTTATTTCACCATTGTTTGTTTTTGTGGGGTTTAAAACGATCAAAATAATGTTTAAACAATAAATATCTTATTTTGTACATAGCATGATAGGGGTGTGTGTTGTGTGGGGTGAGTGGTGGTGTCTGCACGTGCATTTTTAAATGCAAACGCACCCCACACACACTACACACACATCGTTATGAAAAAAACACCACCATAATATTTGATGATGATTTATCATTTTGCATCCTTTACATTTTCTAAATAGTATCATATTAGAGACAGCGGAACCAGCAGGGTGTATGAGACAGTTAGTCTAGGTAGCCCTGTACTGAGGGATGATCATCTGCAAACAACCGAAGACGGCAAACAACATCTGACAGTACTTACTGAACAAAAGGTAACATATTGAACAGTTTTATAGTTAAGAAACGAAATGCTCCCTTCACGGTTAAATGAGCCTCATCTGACATACCAAATTTTGAGCCATCATTGCTATAACCATGCTATAACCTACTTTGTAACCCCGTTTTGATTGCGATAGGAATTGATATCAGAATATGGATTTCAAAAATCATTGCT
Source organism: Amphiura filiformis (assembly GCF_039555335.1). NCBI lineage: Eukaryota > Metazoa > Echinodermata > Ophiuroidea > Amphilepidida > Amphiuridae > Amphiura > Amphiura filiformis. The sequence goes on from NC_092630.1 coordinate 37,077,917, forward strand.
CTCTTCAGTTCGAGAGTTCGAGCCTCGGTGAGGTTCAACGATGTTCTCGTGAAAACAAATTACGGTATATGTTGGTAGAATAGAAGACTGCACCTATATTGAGCTGCGTCCATGCATGAGAATGTTTAATAAGGTGTGGCTTGGGCCAAAGTGTCAGTGAAAATATGTAAAGTGTGCAAAGGCCTGTGAACTATAAATCCCCAAATGTATTGATTACTTTTTGCCAAAATTTCGCTGCTTATCATCCGATAGTCATACATTCTAATCAGTTTTCTTTTTTCTTATCATTTTTAACAAATAAAAGATATTCAAACTACGCGTTGAAAATTGTGGCTACTATACAACCTGTGATGACTGCATCGGTGCTACGGAGGAAGATGGTGATCCATACTGCGGATGGTGTAGTCTTACTAGAACGTACGTAAACATTCGCAATTCGCACAATATAATATATTCAACTATATTTGCTCACATCGAAATTTGAATAATATGGCATCTAAATAATGTGATACAAAATCCTAAAAAATTACTTTTGGCTCAATTGTGTTTGAAAAATTAATAGAATCAGAATCAGATTTTATTGACATTCATCTTACAACAAGATATGGTCAAAACATATATAATAATACGATATATATAATACAAATAAAGTACAAGAACAATACAGTTTACAACTATAAAGAATATAATATAAATTAACTAGGCATAGGCCTATTATTTAAATCCCGTTTTTCAAATGCAGTATAAATGAAATTGGCAACTGCATTGGTGGTGTCAAAATCATTGGCACCCAAGATAAGAAGAAACTTATCATTTTCAGTTAAATTGTTTGTAACAAAAATATCATCTATTAACGTCATAAATCTATTACGGATATCGTTATATAATGAACATTTCATAATGAAATGAAATTCGTCCTCAATTTCATTGAGATTACAATATTTACAAATTCTCCGTTCTGGAGGCAATTTAGGTGAAACATATCTATCCATTTCAATCCTTAATTTATGACAACTAATTCTAAGTTTACAAAAAGTAGATCTATGCCTACGTTTTAATAATGTAACATAATTTTCTAATGAAAATGAACGCTTGAATTGACAATAAGTTCGAAGTTTAGTCTGATGGTTTTTACAACATTTAACCATGAATTATTATAAACAGTTTTTAGACTATCTACAATTAATGTGTTAAAATTAGCCTTATTAATCATGGTAGGTCTATTCCATATGTCATATTTATCAATCAGTTTCAAAACATTCATAATTCCGGTGGACCAAGAAAAGGTGTTTAGTTTCCTGTTATCAATCAGAGCCTTTGTTACAAGAGAGGTTGAACCTAACATGCAGTTTAAATTAAGTTTCCACCAATATTTTATAGCTAAAGCAATCATAGTAATGAGAATGGGGTAACTTCCCAATTCTCCACGTACAGCATTATTTGTAGCTTTCTTATGAACACCCAGTACTGTTTTACAAAATTTTATATGTACATTTTCGCCAGGAGGCTTATCACAAATATTTACAAAATTAGTATCATTAATGTTTTTACATAAATAAGGCACCCATATTTCACTGCCGTAACTTAAGATTGGTTGAATGAGAGTACGGAATAATGTAGAGCTGCACTTATAAGAGTTGCTATAAAGGTTTTCACGAACTTTAAAATATGCTTTTAAAGCTTTATCTTTCAGCCTAACCATAGCATTTTGAAATGAACCTGATGGTGTGAAAATAACACCCAAGTAGCAGTATTCATTAGTTATTTTAAGATCAGTATTGCCATAAGTAAATGTGAAGTTTCGAATGAGATGACCTTTTTTATTAAAGATCATGACGTTAGACTTGTTAATATTTACAGAAAGCTTCCATTTTAAACAATAATTATTTAGATTATCAAGTGCTTGTTGGAGACCTTGAGCACTTTCAGAAAGAATGACAAGATCGTCAGCATACATTATACAAGATAGACGATATTTATCAAGCAATACTGGATCACATGAATTGTCAAATATTTTTGGAATGTCACTGGTAAAAATATTAAAAACATTGGGCTAAGAATACATCCCTGTTTGACTCAACTGTTGTATAAAACGTGTCGGTTAACTTACTATCATATTTTACAGCAAAATTGACTGAAGAGTACATATCACGGATAATATTAATCAAGTGACCACCTATTCCAGCCTGCATCAGTTTATATAACAGTGCGCTTCTCCATACGGTGTCAAAGGCTTTTGAGAAGTCAATAAAACAAACAAAAAGTTTTGACTTTACTGAGTTCAAGCTTTGGTTCAAGTATTTGTCGATAAGAGATTTAAGAACGAGAATATGATCACTCGTACGGCTACCCTTTCTGAAACCAATTTGTTCAGTTGGAATGGTCTTGTATTTATCTGTAAATAAAACAAGACGATTATGTAAAACTAAGCAAAATAATTTGCATAGATTACTGGACACTGCTATACCACGATAGTTTCCTGGATCTGTTTTATCACCTTTCTTATGAAGAACAGTCAGTGTACTTAATCTCCATCTTGATGGAAATTTACCGCTAGTATAAATTGTGTTAAATAGTATGCATAAAGCAGGTGCAAGAATATGAATACCTTCTTTTAACATTTCGTTTCTTATACCATCAACTCCTGGTGCTTTGTTGTTCTTCAGTTTCAGACCTGCTTTAATGACTTCATCTGGAGTTATGTTAAAATTTAATTCATTATCCGAGAAGTCATAATGATCCCAGAGGCTGTTTAAAGAGGCCTCAAAATCTTTATCACTGTGTACGATATTTCTGTTCATCAGTGTTGAGAAATGATCTAACCATTTTTTGGACTGATAGGATTAGTAGAATCAGTGTGAGAACTACTGCATAAATCATCATATAAGTTCCAAAATGCTTTAGGATTATTTTCCTGCATATTATCTAGCATATCAAAAATGTTATCACGGAAACTCTGTTTTTCATATTAAGCAATTTCTTGTATTGCTTTTTCATATAACGGAACTTATGAATTAAAAACATGTTAGATGGTTGTTTCTTAATATTACGAGCCAAACTTTGCAGTTGACGAAATGATAGTTTACAATCCTTATCATACCATTTACCATCTTTGCGTTTACGACATTTATGTAATTTATCAGAAGAACACTTCTTGCCTTTTACTAAGCCCGCTGAATTGCCCATGTTTTCAATAAGATCGTAAAAGTTATCTACGACTTTATTACTACGTAATTCCTCAGAAGTATCTGAAAAATTGTCAATTTGAACGTTTTGGGTGAATGACTTAACAAATGATTCAGCATCCGGGTTTCTAATAAAATCTTTCCATGCCTGTAAAGCGTGAGTGTTCCATATAAACTGATCAGGAAGCACATGAAGAGGAGTTTCTTCAGCAAAGATGTCATTGTAGGTACACCAATTTGACTTTACAGTACAAGATATCATACAATGAATGGAGGATGGTGTTAAATCATGAACACGGAAATATTCAATATCATTTAACATGTTGGAACTACATAATGCATAATCTATCACACTTGGGGTACCTCGATGGTTGAAACAGGTAAAATTACCACAGAGATCACCTAGTTTTCGACCATTAATAATACGTAGTCCACTGCTCTTACATAAATCTAGTAACTTCTTACCATGGGTATCAACATTCTTTTCGTCACAGCTTCTCCTAATAATAGGCGTATCACTAACATAAGATGAAGACAGTGACAAAAAATTATTATTATCATTAGTAATATAGTCGGGTTTACAGTTCGTTCGAGCATTGAAGTCACCAATAATGATACAATTACCCTTCACTGATAAACGTATAATGTCTTCTTCAATTAAACTAAAAATATCATCTCGTTGAGAAGAGAAACTAGAGCGAATAGGACTAATATATACATTACAAATATAAATATCTTTGTCCAGACCAAAAAAACGTTTGTTTAATTTGAACCACATGTATTCAGAATGAGTTGATTTTAGGAAGGTAACCCCTTTAATCAAGGTTGTTTTCACCCCTACTGCCAGACCGCCGAAAGCATGAGGAGCATTTTTTGATTGCGGTCTATTATTTTGTACGATGTGGTAACCAGGAACTGAAAGAGAATCAGTGGAGTTACAATGAGTTTCAGTAAGACAGAAGATATCTAGTTTTGATAACATATCAACAACATGTTTAAATGTAAGTTTGGAGGTACGAATATTTGCTATTCTAGTATGCACACCATCGATATTCCATCCTCCAATTTGAATATCAGATTGAGAAAATGTCTGAATGTTGAATTTGATTCAAAAGTGAAAGTTCGTAGGCTAACTTATCTAGAATTAGCAACATACCGTTTTCTTTTATCACGGATATTTAAGGTAACTTCGATCTTGCACCTAATATTACTATATAATAGACTAGAACCATCTATATATAAATTGATAAATTGGAGAAGTCGAAGAAACTGTATTCCCATCTTTTACATGCATATAGTACTATCACAAATTTCTTTTAAGTGAGTATTTTGTGATTCTAGTATCTTCTTTTTATGTAATTTTTCAGTATAGATATCCACAAAAAACATTCCCAAAATTTCAGTTGATTCCGATTTAGCGTTTGCGAGCTATGCATGATTATGCGTATTTACTGCTCCATAGGCCACTATGTTGTAATTGCGTTCTGTTAAGCCAGAACGTACAAATTTGATGATATTTTTGCCAACCGAATGAATCTGCAATGCTTTTATTGCAAATAAATATTATGTAGCCAGAATTTTACGGTGGTATAAAAATCCTCTTTTTCTTTTTTTAAAAAGAGAAGACAATTTGGAGGATGAGGCTGTGAATCTCGAATAAGTGTTTTGTAATATTATTCCTAAAGATGTTTTCGTTTGTTTTAGATGTACGCGTAAAACTGACTGTCTCCTGCCAGATGTATCTACTCGTTGGTTATCATACAATGAAGCACAGTGTCTGGGAATTAGCTCTATTACACCATTTGACAGTCAACCATACACTGTACAACAAGAAGTAAGTATACCAAAAACACTGCCTAATACCAAACACTATATTATATATCTTTTTTCCTCTAAATAAATCCAAGTAAGGTAACTCATCCACAGTAAAGTGCTCAACCAAGAATGGAGCTGGAATATATTTAAATTATTATTATATTAAATCAAATTGGTGGTTGACTAAAACATTGCTGTTTACAGCGTTGTTTCTAGAACTTGGTCAGTTCCCTCGGATCGCGATGTCCAAACAGTAGAGGCGCGTAGCGCCGAACTCGGATTGCTTGTGGTATGGTAGTAGTCAGACCTCATATAAATTACTTGTGCTATTGGGCAATGGCAGAGAGGCTCTATACTAGAGCTACGTTGTTTCATGAGGGCCAGCCTAGAAGGCTAGGACGACCTACACTCATATCAGAACATAATGTCAAGTAATGATATTCACAGACAGTTCAATTGCCATAAATTTACAGACACAAACTATATTTTACTGCAGATTTATGCCAATTGAACTAATAATTATAATTATTTAACTTTTTAATAAAAATATACGACCATAAAAATCTGTACACAATACTAAATGGTATTTTGCTTAGTTCACTTAATATAGTCACTAATCATTGGATTAAATAATTACTATTATTATCACTAAGTCGTTTCTAATAATAGGATTCAATCCACATAAAAGAGCTTTAGCATCATGTATTTGTGTGAAATTATGTCTCAGTTTCTTTCCAATGTTTCTGTGAAACACATTGATTTTACAAATATTGTGTACCATTTTATTTTCTTGTTTTATTAGTACATTTTTATAGAATTATGCCAAGAATGAGGTTTGGGTATTCTAAATTAAAATATTTTTCCCAATACGTAAATTATGGAACACCAACTTTGGTTTCAAACAGATAACTGTGACAGTCGAGCAGCTTCCTGATCTAGCAGCAAGTACAGACTATGAGTGTGTCTTTGATTACGGAGACACTCATTCCTTATCATCCATGGCAACAAAATCCGGCAACGATCTAGTTTGTATGACGCCCCTACTAATGATTTACCAGAAATACCCGATGGAAGAGGTGAGTTATAGGCAACAAACGCATACTTTATGACGCCCCCTACTAATTATTTAACAGAAATACCCGATGGAAGAGGTGAGTTATGGGAAACAACCGCATATCATGTAAAATCACTTGCATTATTAGTAGCTGTAAATATGATAATTATGAAAATAGGCTAATCATGATAACAATACCTTGAATACGCTATTTATGTTAAGAGCATTAGTTAATTATCACTTTGTTTACCATGTTTACAGATCATATCACGACGCTTTTGTCTATTCGTTCTACGGAAACTGGAGTTAAATTTGTGGACACAAATCATACATTCTTCGAATGCGCGACTCATGAGAGGTTTGAATAGTTTAAAGCCAAAATATTGTTATTATTATTATTATTATTATTATTATTATTATTATTATTATTATCATCATCATTAGTATTATTTTTTAAACAGGTGTCTAGATTGTGCAAGGAGTGTCTGGGACTGTGTGTGGTGTGTGTATGGCGATGTATGCTCTCATGACAAGAACCTATGTCCTGATGACACTGACAATACACTCATAGCAGGCATGGAGGTAAGTCGTGTTCTAGGTATGACAACGTCAAGAACATGAATAGGGGCGATAATAGCGGCAATTACAAGAGCTACAAGAGCAAGAATGGTAATAATAATAATAATAATAATAATAATAATAATAATAATAATAATAATAATAATAATAATAATAATAAAAATAATAATAATAATAATAATAATAATAATACTGTGTATGCTCATACGTGTTGGTAGATAATCAAGCAAAGTAGATTTAAACTGTCATTCTGATGAGGATGTGTGTTGTACACATCAAAATATTGAGGTAACTATCTCAATATATGTTTTTGTTGAATGACAGTTTAAATCTACTTTGCTTGAATAATAATAATAATAATCATGATAAGAATAATAATACACCTTTACGTCATGTTCAATAGACATTAAATAAAAAATGATTAACAGAAAAAAATCCCAACTTTAATGAATATTATTTTATAACCTTCTGATTTTACAGCACCACGTTCCGGTATCTCGCCAAGGTCCAGATGAATGCGCGCAGCTTGAAATGCTTGATGAAGAGGTTCTTTTGGCGGTAGGACCAGAACGGGAAATTGACATCACAGTATTCAACTTACCAGATGTGAACCGACTGCCAGTATGTTAAAAACATCATATTTTTCATAATAGTGTCTTCTTCAAGCTACAAGTATATTTAAACGTGGAGGTTGGGTCTCAAATATCGAACGGAACGCTCATATTAATTATGTTTATCTGGTCTTGGACATACATGATGACGACCCAGCAAACACGAAACGTTTTATTGGGCTTTACAAAGTTTGCTTGGGTTATATAAACTGTTTTCATACCGCTTTTTAAAAATATTCTAAAAATGTTTGTTTTGTAAACATTTTATTGAAATGTTGACAATTTAACGGCAATATTTGGTCAAAATTAAACAAATTATTAATGGAGTTAAATACAAAACGAGTATTTGAAAGTGTTTTGAAACGTTTTCAAAATATTGTGTTTGATGGGGGTTTCATAAAGTTTAACGGTATTTTATAACGTACGGAATGATAAACTCTCCCTAAAATGGTTATTTTTGTCTACAAAAAGCTTTGAAGTAACAGCTGCAATAATGTTGGTCAATCACTTATGTATATTGGCTGTGTAATAGTGTGTTTTGCGTGTGTGTTGGGGAGGGGGTGTGTTTGAGTCAGTTGTTATATCTCATAATACTCACATTTGATACTTGCATCTGTAAATTATTATGATATACCCTGATTACAGGTTGATAGCTACCTATGTATATTGTACATTGAAGGAACACAAGTTGAAATTCCTGCAGTAAGGCATACCGTTAACATGAACCTCGTTCGCTGTCAGGGGACGAATGTGAGTTTTTATATTAAAACGGTTTATAAAATGCAGCATATTGATGTGGGTCACATACAGAAATTATTCAATTTGTAGGTTTGTAGGATGTGCCAGATTATCAAATGTCATGCTTTATTTTTCTATCCCTCCTTGTGTAATTAATCCCAGGTAATTAACTTCCTTTTCAAAGTTAAAGGACTACTACAGAACTTGAAGGTCATTGTGAAGGAATTGATGTAACCAGGTTGACAGCGTTTTTCCATTATATGTATCAGGCAGAGAATAAAAAATAATCGCGCTACACTAGATGTTCTAACTAGATTCAAAGAGATGCCTATAACATCTCTTTTTGCATTTCCTTTCAAAGCACGCATACATGGTCAATATTCAGGAATTGACGGTAAATATGACCTTGCATTGGAATTGGGGAGGAACGCGAAGAACAGTTGATGATGAGTATGCTTTTCAAGGTTAGCTAACGATATTTCATCAGTAATGTTTGTAGTAATTCAATCAATATCCAAATCATGCATGTTCCAATTCCAATAACATTTCCCCCTTCTGTAGTTACCTTGTTCAAGTGCGAAGTTGATCGTCCTGACTGTAGCCGATGTGTTTCTGGCCTAACTACCAGGCCAGAACTTCAACTTCAATGTGGATGGTGCATTGATTCCAAGCTGTGTGCAGTGGAAGATCACCCAAACTGTATTGAATCTAGATCTTTGATAAGGGAATCTGGAAACGAGAACTGTCCAAGTCCTGTCATCACTTCGGTAAGCTGGCAACTGTTTCATTTGATTCTGTAAACAGTAAGCATATTTGCATGAAATTTTAATCTCATATCCACTTCGTTAAAAATGAAAGAGAAAGAGAGATAATAGCAATGTAACTAATTATACTTATCTTTCTTTGTAGATGTGGCCTCCATCTGGTCCGATCGAAGGTAACACTCTTATAGATATTAACGGCACAGACCTCGGTAGAGGGTTCGATACCATCAAATCGGTCATGGTAGCAGGACGCTCATGCGACTTTATAGACAAGGATACCTATGAAATGAGCCAACGGTAAGCTGATGTATATGATAAAAGTAATGTTCTCTTAAACCTAAAACTAAAAACGACACATTCGAGTCGTTATATCAACTTCCTCAAACATTGCAGCATATCTGTAGCAGCATATCTGTAGCAGAATATTGCAGCATATCTGCAGTGTTAGAAAAAGAATTTTAATTCTTAAGGTTAAAACCTTAAATTCTTAAATTTTAAGGTTAAAACCTTATCAGAGGTATGGACTCGTATTCAAAAGTTTAAAAAATAACAGGAGTGAATCAACTTCACCATCATAACCGCCTCCGTTTACTAGTTTACTAACCGATCCAGTAACTTAAATAAAGTTGCCAACAGCAACAGAAACAACTGTGGTAGGATGTGTATGTTTCACCTGTATATGTCTATCTTTCATCATTAGATTGTTATGTATTACATCTATGAGCGGGGCTGTGGTAACAGGAGATGTGTTGATCACTGTTGCTGGAATCGATAACACGGATCAAATGAATGAGCCTGGTACAAATTTTGCCTATAAGGTATTGATGAATTACTAAGGTTGTTGGACATAGGGATAGTTATTTATTTAGGATGATGATTACATTACTTTTCGATAACACAGTTAACTCCTTCGCTAAATAAGGACATTATGTCCATCCAATGTTGACTAAATTTATTAATCAATGTATTTTGAACAAAATAACCATGCTTCGATTATTCATTTTAATATAACACTACAGCTGGTTTGAATTGTTGCTTTCACAGGATCCAGGGATCCTTGCCTTTAGTCCATTGTTTGGTCCTGAAGCAGGTGGAACTAAATTGAAAATAAAAGGCACTTCTTTGGTAACAGGACGTTATATGCAAATACACATTGGAAACTCAGCATGTGATTTAGAAAGGTGAGTTTCATTCAATGAATAAGCTAATTAAAATATTGTATTAATTAAAGGTGATACCGGTACCACATTTATTTTCCCATGTCAACTGAGGACCCGCGTCAATGTTGTAATGATCCCCTATCTCGGGTGAAAAGTGTAATAAACCGCCCTCCCCTTCCGCACACACAGAACAAAACGAATTGCTCAAGAAGGCCAGAAAACTTGTTTTACTTTTTTTTTTAATTTGCATAAATAACGCTGGAAATATAGTAATTATCAATCGACTTATAACTATCGTCGATATTTCATATGAATGTTGAAAGTTGATAGTTTGTAAAGTTCTTATGCCATCCATATCGAATAAGTGTTACCTTTTGTGAACAGATCATTTGAAGGAGGATTTCATGATCCTAGCATCCTCTTTTTATGACATTTTTCAGTAAATATCCACGAAAAAAGCTTATTCCCAAAATTTCAGTTGATTTCGATTTTGTGTTTGCGAGTTATGCATGATTATGTGATTACACTGCTCCATAGGTCACTGTTGTAATTTCGTTCTGGTATACCAGAACGAAATTCAAATTTGACGATATTTTTGCTAAACGAAATAATCTGCAAGAAATTGTTGGTACATAAACATTATGTAGCCAGAGGTATATCCAGTGGTATAAAAATCTCAACCTTTTTTGAGAAAAGTGGGGATGAGGCTGTGGATCACGAAATGCCCTTTTAATTAATTTATGTTTTCAACATTTTCAACTATATTAATTCAATATCATGTTAAAACCTTGAAATCTGTTGTTTTCAGGTCATACCCGAATCATTGATTTTAACGTCCCTCTTTTGTTCTGCTGCTGATGACACAAAACAAACTTTTCTTAATAATGGCGGCAAAGTATTTCAAAATATATGTGTTCATCAATTTTACTGCATCCATGTCTGTTTTTAGTATTGCTGCTGATGACACAGAACTCACCTGTTCTACGGGATCGGCAGTCTCCGGTTACAAAGCTCAAGTTAAAATGACTTATGATGGAGCAGAAAGAACGTCTGAAGATGAATATGAGTATCAAGATAATCCCGCTATTAACCGGGTTCAACCAAACGAGGCTTTTAAAGCGTAAGTTCACTTTCGTATAGATTATATCCTATATCGTTTTTATATATTCAATGAGTTGCTATTAATAACGAAGCACTCATGTCGTTCGTAATGTGGTTGACTTACTGTACAGGGTCACGCTGAGCTTATTAAATTTGGTGAGAGATGATCATAACATGGAGAGGAGATGTCTATATAACCAGATGATACATGATGCAGTCATGTCTACAGTAGAATTCATCTTGACCTTTGCAGGACTTAAACCCCATTAAAAGCTATTAAACCAAGATAACACTCATTGAAACAGCTCAACTGATTAAATCGGATCTTCTCTGGTTGTGCGCATGTGTCTGTTTTATATGTGCGCTATCGCTATGAGGTGCTATAATACAGCTTCAGTTGGGTAACTGATTATAAAGAAAACGCAAGGAAACAATGGTATACAAACCTTTGTTCACGAAATGAGACAATGGCCTGCTTTTTGTTAACCAGCATTCTTGAAAATGAGCAACATAATGATTGTTGACTTAACACGGTTTGGAAATAATTTCTTCATATTTTTGGTGTTATCTGTCGTTTACATATCTTTCCTAAAACACAAAAGTGCGACTATTTCCAAACACCTAAATTAGCTAAAAATTTAGGACATGTTACAAAACTATATTTTCTAGAATTTAATAGAATAGTTTAAATGTAGCTTGTACCGTTTTTTTGTGGCATCCTTCAGAACGGAGCGGTCCGTTACCAAAATAGCTCAATATTTTCGGTCAAATCTCCATTCATTTAACACGGGGAGTTGGCTAGCTATGAGCTAGCTATGCTTTGCCCTCACTCATATTCTACGAAAGTGTGACTATTTCTGAACATCTAACCTAGCTGTAATTTTAGGTAATGTTAGAGAAATATATTTGCTAGAAGTTTGGAGAATAGTTTAAATATTGGCCGGTTATTTTTCACACAGTGATGTTAACTAGGCAAATGCAATATACTTCTAACATACACTATTTGTAAAGGTCGCGCCGCATCAATGGTGAGAGCACTGTGTATTGTGTATAGGAAAACGGACAGTAACTGCAGTATGAACTAATGCCTAAACCTATGACCTAAAATCTAAGACCTAATATCTAATATCTTAGTATTAAGACCTAAGATCGAAGATCTAATATCTAACACCTAAGATTCCTATCAAATAACATCCAATGGCTTTAAAATTGGTCTTAATTTTATAGCTAAGGGGTTCTAATTAGAAAACTAAGACCACAAGTTTATGGTCTAAGTAGATCCCCTTAGATATAAGGAACCTTTAAATGTTTAATAATTGTATGTACTTTTAAGGGGAGGACGAGTTCTTCGAGTTACAGGAAGCAAGTTGGACGTTGTTCAGACTCAACAAGTGAGGATATCTATAGGGGGAAAGATATACACTGAGGTAAGGTAATAACTATTGTATTTAGGTTCATTAAATTAAAGATTATGTAGACTGCTCAGCATGCAATTGCTAATGTTTAATATTAGGATGATTTAAGGTTAGCCGAGAGTTTTTCATGCGCTTGATTTCAGAGGGGCGTAAGTTCATAACAGAAACAGCCATGCAGAAAATGAACAAGCGTACCGGGACGTATGCCTACTTACAATAGAATATATATCGATCCACGGTCAAGACATGAAAAGGCTATGAAACTTGGCTTAGCTCGTGCCAGGAGCTCGGATGTCGGGGGGGGCACAAGCCGTTTTCGGCAATTTTCACAAGGATTTTATCAATTTTAAAATTGATTGGGGGCATTTTGAATTTATAGCCTTGATATCTTTGATGAAATCAATGCTGCTATTCCCCTGATTACAATGTAAGGGTAGGCAACAACAACAATATCAAAAAGCAATTATTTGTAAATCGAATTTGGGATGAAAATCAACAAGACAGACATAGCAGGCCTACAAATTTCTGAATTATATAAAGTGAAAAACAATCAATCACGATTCACTGCACTCAGCGAATCAATCAAATAAAACTAAAAAGAAAGGAGCAAGAAAGAATAAAGAAATAATGAAAAAGAGAAAGAAAGAGAGAGAAAAGAAAATGAACGAAAAGAAAGAAAGAAAGAAAGAAAGAAAAAAAAAAAAAAAAAAAAAAAAAAAAAAAAAAAAAAGAAAAAAAAAAGAAATGAAAAAAGAAAGGGAGAAAGAAAAGAGGAAAGAAAGGAAGTAAAAATGAGAAAAGAGAAAAAAGAAAGAAAATTCAGCCACACGGAGACTCGAACCCACAAAAATAGTTCATATTAGATTCCCAGTCCAACGGTCTATCCACTCGGCCATAGATCAGCTTACGCAATTGAGTGTTCTTAAAGCGGATGATTTAACTGTAATTGGATGCAATTACATGATTACAATCGCGTCCGCATTATGGCTCTTAGAATAAACACGCATGTCGGCGCTGAAATTTTGAACGAACTGATGGAGGAAAACCTCGTTTTTGCAAAACTAGCTTCAATTTGGAGTGAAAATCAAATGGAATAGCAATTGGCAGAATGTTGAGAAATAATGTAGGTATTCAGATGTCTAAATTAACGTCTCGTAATCAAGATATCGATAATTTCACAAACCAGCTTTTTCTCTAGCAAATTCTCCAAAATTTTCCCCCAAAACGGGCTTTTAAAATTTAATCGGTACTGTATTTGGTTCTTCCCCATGGCAACATTATTTCTTTGATCGATTTGTAATACAATACGAAAAAGAAGAAAACAATCGCTCGGTGTGGATTTATACGGAGCGCACATTTGAAAAAAAACCCTCATGGAACGTGTTTTTGATCTTGTGAACATGGTGGGTAAAAATGCTTTAAACGAAGGATTTTCAAATTTATTCTAATAATTTGTATATAACACACACAAAAATGTTAAGCTTACATCCAATGCACCAACATTTTACTCGCTGCGATATTTGATTACTGAGAAAACTCTGTTTTAGAGAACAACTTTATACGTCTTTTATACGTTTTTTATACGTCTCTTTGTGTAACCTTAAAGGATGACTTTTCCCGAGAAAAATCGCAGTTGGTCAATATGTTGGGCAACTGTCATTCAACTAAGCTAGAAAAGAAGAATACACTGAGGATAAATAGTTCTTCTTCACTGATCCATTTGAGTTAATACTAGCTCACCTATAATGGTGGTAACTTCCTGTTGATCTTAATTTTACCACCTTCATTTCCAGAAAAAAAATTGATTTTGGCAATAACCAGAATAAAATCGTGAATCGGGCTTTACGGAGATGCAAGGGTACTTAAAGCAATCATTATGCGCAGAACTGGCACAATGGCGAACCGAGTGATCATGCCGATTTTATCCCTAGCGATAAATCCTTCAAGACTTTTAAAATGAAAATGTCTTATTACTCTCATTTATTTCAACATTTAGGATTATTATTCTGTTTCAGTCATGTAACGTTACCAACGAATATGGAACTTCCATGGAGTGTCCATCACCTGCTGTAAATCTTCCTGCACGTAAACGACGTCAAGCAGTTAGTGATGAAGGTGTTATAGCAATCATGGGATTCATCATGGATGGTGTCACTGATCTACGTACATGGTCTCAAAACCCACAAAACCGTTTCACCTTCGAATATTTTGAAGACCCGAATTATTTTCCGTTGAATGAGGAGGTTTATGTCAACGAAAACAACGAGTTTTTGTCGATAAAAGTAAGTAAAATACGTCATTATTCAATTATTCTATACCTTATTTTGCAAATCATTTCATAGCATTCCGTTTCGATTCGTTACGTGAAGGATACTTATTTTAAGATCTCAACCCTAATATAATCTTTGTTAATAAATGAAGAATTGAACATTTGTTCACAACACATAAAGTTACTCACCTAGAATTTTCGGTTGTTAATACTACAACCTTCGACCCAGTTCTGACGATCCAGTTCTGACGTCACAAGTCAAGAGTCGTCAAATCGATCAACGAACTGGATCATTCTGCTGAAGAAGGTTGTAGTATTAACAACCCGTTTTTAGAGGAAGTTTTTGTCAACGATAAGGATGAATGAATTTTTGGCAATAGAAGTAAGAAATACGTCATTATTCATGTTATTCCCAATGCAAATCATATCATTTATAGTACGTTGTGGAGGCAAATTTAACCATTTATTTTTTCGGACTCTTTCATAGTTTGCCCAGTGAAATAATGTGAAAGTCGATATATCAATCCCTCCGGACGTACGTCATGTTGGTAATAAGTTACCTATTATATCAGCAATACGTTTTCGATCCCACCGTTCTTGCATTAATATAAGTATAATATATACATAAGCCTGCATGAACAACCCCTGCACCACACTGTAATAGACCATTTGGCTTCCTCGAGACAGTAGCGTACGAGTGTCATACACGTGCGATCAAAGGCGGTGTATCTTTAGCGCGAGTATATCACACTCGCACGCTACTTTCTGTAGGAACTTAGAGGAAGCAAATGGATTATGTGGTTTACGTTACGCTATAGGTTTCATAACTTGTTCATCGTAATGTTTTAACGGAATTCATAATATGGTAATTTTAAGATTTGCTCATTTCAAAAATTTACTTCATTTTGCCTGAAAATCTGTTTCAGGGTCAAAGACTGAATTTAGCAAGTACTGAATCAGACGTACAGGTTTGGGTTGGCGAATACCCTTGTGAAGTTGTGAATCTGGGCTTGAATGTGTTGTCTTGTCAACTACATGCAGAACTAATCAACAACGCAGATATTATTGCCTCAAAGTTTACGCTTAATGTTACCGTAAGTCTTTAGTTTTTAGCAAAATATTATACTTGCATAATAGGGTAAATTGGGGTAAATGGAACGGTGGGGTAAATGGAACGCTGCGAATACAATTTCCTCAATCAAGAACAAAATTGGGCAACATCATACCGAGTGTTTCATTTACCCCAACGCCATACGTTCCGCTTTTGTTTCATACCCAAAACTTGGGTTTACTTGGTATTGGAGTGGAAGAAAATCTCAAAGGTTGTCACTGACCTTGAAGTGGTGATACGGTTCAGTGAACAATACTAATTTACGGGTATTGATTCCTAAATATTTGAATACTGTGCTGAGAGTTGCCATACAATATTGGCAATATGTTTGTTATCTAAAATAACATAAATGTCTTAAACAAAAAAAAATAGTAGATTTTAATGATGCAATTATGCAAATTAATATGCGAATTAGCTAATTATTTGGTTTGGTGTTCCATTTACCCCACAGCAGACCCACTTGAGGTAAATGGAACATGGTTAACTAACCTTAAATATATATAACCTGTTAGATATCTTCTTGATAATTGGTTTAAATATTCATACTGCAGTTACTGTATACACAATACACAGAGCTCTCACAATTGACGAGTGACCTCTACAAGTAATGTATGTTAGAAGTATAGGCAATTGTGTGAAAGGCTCCCCAGTTGTCTTGGATGTTTGTTGATTTCTTTGTTTCTTTCTATGTTTGAATTGTTTGAATAAAGATGATTGAATAATATGCATATTAGGTACACAGGGTACATTAAAAACAGTGCATCCCGGCAGAATTACGTTTATTAGGAAGTAATAAGATACATAAGAAATTAATCTTTAGCTATTTTTTATTTAACCATATAAAACCCTTACGCTTTGATCCGTCGAACATCGGATTTCATTAAAACCAATACCATTATAATTCTATTCAACTGGACTAACTCTTTTAGATAGCTACAGTATTAAGTTCTATCCTTGACGCATCATAATGTTAATAAATATATTTTAAGGGTACTGGCGATCCTTCTGCTCAAAATTTCATGAATCGGAATGCAGTCATGCATGTTGAAAAGAAAAATAGTTTCCACGACTTCGAAAGAACTCGAATCAGAAATCTGTTAATTCCATCCTCTGTTGATTATACGACTGACGCCTTACGGAACTTGGAAAGGAGAAACAGAATTTAACATATAGACCTCAAATGTGTTGTGTTTACTATGTTGGGTACTTACGATTATGGGACACCTTATACATGTAAACCAACCACGTAGTAAGCTAGATTTTACAAAATGCTACCTCCAGTAGGCCTTGTTCACATACATATTCTATACGGTCAATGCATACACTTTCAACAACATATGTCAAAGCAACCTCAGACTTGACAATAATTGTCCAACAATAGAGAGGTCTTGGGTTCAACCAATTATAAATTCAACCCACTTTGAAACACTTACTCCTGTCACATCTTCGGTTAGCCCGTGAAGACAAATCAGTTAAAGCCATAATGTGAGATTTGCTTCACAACGACGCCCTCAATTTTACTCGGATTTCTACTTTTTGCATAATTATAATGCCCAGTGGTGTACTAAAATACCACGTAAAAGACTAAGCCTGAAGCGCTTTAATAACAATAACATTTAACTTTTTATATTAAAACCGGGTCGACTCGGTTTTATTCAGAGTTCATCGATCGACTGCTTGCTAACATCTCCCGTGGATGTCGATCAGCTTATGTGTACACACGTCGAGCGCGATGCTCCGTGTAGTATTACATGTCACGATCGGCGAGCGTAGTACACGCATTGTAGGCGCTGAAATGAAATCGCAATTGTCTTCGTTATACCACACTTGTTTGGCTCGAAATTAAAAGGGGATAATGTGATCAGTGAAAACAAACATTTAAATAGGAATCAATTCTTTATGCAAATCACACATTATTGCTGACCCTGAAGTTTCTGCTCGTTGATATGTTATTTATTAACAATTATTTATTATTTTTATATACTCAGATAATACAAGGTAATCTGGTATTCAAGAACATTGGACAAGTCAAGTTCTTGTTCTCTCAACCACCAACAAATGGCGATTCCGCAGGAGGACAATGGAAATTGATACTTATTTCACTGGTAACACTGATAGTATTATTTGGAGTAATTATTGTACTGATACATATTTGGTACAAAATGAGGCGTGAAAATATGATCGCACAAACTAAAATTCAGCTTATAGAAAGTCTCCAAAGGTTACATCAAGGTAAATATTTATAAACCAATTGTGTAATGTACCTAAACAACAGTATATGTTTGGCTATTAAACTCAAAACATGTCCAAAATCTTTAGTTCCTATACCAATACCATATTTATTATAGAGTACAGATTCCAGATGCAAACCATACGTGGGTTTTATCTTAATCTCACTCTCTGTTATATCTGTTTCTATCCCTTACGTGGATATTTCCTTCGCATTTACAGAAGCTGAGAGGGGTCTGAAGGAAGCTGCATCAGGCAAGGCTGTCAAGCTCTCTAACAATATTACCGTAGATTTGAATGACATGCAGATTCAGTACAGTCAACTTACATTTAAAAACCCACTCGGAAAAGGTAACCACAGCTGTCTCGGTATTTAAGCGGCTTTCATCAATTAACTTTTCAATCAAGTGTTAACAGCCCATACAACTGATCATGCTGATGCCTATTTACTGTAACACATTTCATTTCCTGATTTTCTGAATTGGTAATTGAATCGACTTGCAAGTCATCGTGATCCACCTTGAAATTATCGGCCGAACCCAAAAGATCCCCGATGGGCCAGCAATAAGTCACAATATGCTTGATGAAAGATTGGCAAATCACTGGGATCATAAAGGTACTTGAACGCTTCACATGTTAACGATATCAACACTTTTTTTTCGAAATCGTCTCTTTTACAGGGGAGTTTGGAAAGGTATTTCTGGCTACCCTTACGCTCCCCAATGCGACTAAAAATGTTGCTGTGAAGACGGTTAAGGGTGAGATAATGATATTCTTCTCCGCTATTTTTTACTATTTCGTTGTAGTGATAGTACTCTTGGCAAGGGACCGTTCACAAACACTTGTTAGGTGGGGCCTGATGCAAAAAGGGAGGGACTTTAAAAGTTTTGACCCTCCAAAGGTGGGGGGCTGAAAAAAATGACGACAAACTCGAATGTTTCCTAAACAGTGCTCTTTATTTTTATTCTAATCATCACATGAATGAAATCACCGTGATCTTGGCGGAGTAGCGTTTGTCCAATTCCGTTTCCCATAAGTTGTTTATACAATGTCAATTCTTTCATGCACTATACATGATATATGTGAGACTAATAAAAAAGAACACACCGTTATCGCTTGATCAAGTTGAAGTTACTTCTTGCTTGTGTGAAATTCTGTCCTTGATTCCCGTCGGTATAATTGATTTCAATATAGGTGATACAGACGCATCATTTACATTGAAATTTCTGGAAGAAGCATTGATTATGAAAGATTTTGACCATCCAAATGTTTTGGGTTTGCTTGGTTTGACGTTTGACCCAAATGGAAATCCTATTGTAGTTCTGCCTTATATGAAGCATGGAGATCTGAGATCGCTTCTTTTGAAAGCTAAAGATGTAAGTACTGCAATAATATTTGATATCAATATCTTTATTTTCACTTCAAGCTTCTTTTTGCCAATTAGACAAGTTAAAGAAGATTCGCTCATTTTATAGATTTAATGATTTTGATCCATATGCCCTGCCATCGTCCATGGTTTGATCATCTTTGGTTTGATGTAACCGTATAATATTTTCCTCTTAATTATGTTAATTGGTACAACACTCAAGAATAATCATGTCTTTTTATTAGTCCAATGAAATCAGCGTTGAACAGATGTTAATCTTTGCCCACGATGCAGCCAAGGGAATGACATACCTTTCTGAGCACAAATTTGTACACAGAGATCTGGCAGCCAGGAATTGCATGTAAGAAAATACTTTCCTTTATCATACATAAACATCACTAAATATTATAAATATTATCAGGTTTAGCTTAGACTTGTTGGTTTAGATATTTTAAAGAACGACATATTTATGCCATCTTTAAAGGCCCAGGAAAACAGCAGATAGCAGACTAGACAATGGCCAGATGGTAACATGAGTAGGTTTGTTTCACCTTGAAGGCATGGACTAACCAATATGCCATGAACTAGTGGGACAACAACTGCTATCTTCTGGTCAGTTTATACTCTCATTTCCACATCTGATGTTTATTCTGTGGCTTTAAAGTGAAAATTCAACTTAATGTACACAATGGTTATATTTTATAGGGTCGACGAACAACTCGTTTTAAGGATAGCTGATTTCGGTCTCTCTAGGGACATGAATGAATCCGATTACTATCAGAGTGGTGACCGTAAGGCTAAATTGCCAGTCAAGTGGATGGCTCCAGAGAGTCTTGCTAAAAGACTCTACAGCGTCAAGTCAGATGTGGTATGTTTTTATTTTGTAAGGATTTTTCAAAAATTTCTAAACAAAAAAAAGGGCAATGCGACCAAACTTATGCAATATTCCAGTGTGCCTTATTATGCTTTTCAAAAGTACGATCCTGCTAAACTGGACTTTTAAGTCAGGCAAAGCGAACGAGAAGGAGTGAGGAAGTCAGATATTTTTTGATCATTTTGAAAATTGAATCCAATCACATATTTGTTTTACCTTGGTATTTCTTTCTCTTTGTCTTCATTTAGTGGTCATATGCCATTATGTTGTGGGAAATGTTCTCGCGAGGAAAGAAGCCCTATCAAGGTGTAGCTAACAGAGATGTATATCATTACATCACACAAGGAAACCGTTTACCATGCCCAACCGAATGCCCTTCGGAAATGTAAGTTTTATTTTAAAAGTTTATCGTCACCGTAACTTTTCACTGTGGTAGAATGTAATTACAAAAACTCAGGTATTCATTTGTTAACTGCAAATATGACACCTAGTTTTTCCCAGGGCAACATAATTGGCATATACACTCCTTGTGTGTTGGTCACCTGTTAGGAAAAATACGTTAGCCGACGTTAGCCCTTTGTGCAATCCCAGATTAAAGCATAGCTGTTCAAATTGTGTTAAAACCAAGGCACCTATGTTTCAGATGGACATCTTATTTTTGTAAAGATCATACATACGAGTGATATACAACGCATAAAATATAATTCCTATAGCCCCTCTCGAAAGGAAGTGCATTGCATCTGCTCAATCAGCATTTTGTGCAAATTTTATTACAAACTTGAATGCACTTTCCATTTGACATAAGAATTCTATGAAGGTTAGAAAAGGTTGGAAAGGGCGCTATTACCCTCATTTAGGACCATTTTAGGCTATTTTAGGCACTATTTTATGGTCATAAAATGAGAACCGCGTACAAATGTGTAACAAAATTCGCATCGAATGTTATTTGAGCAAGTATGAATATATCAAATACTTCTGAAGAGGGGGCTATAGTCAAAACAAAAAAATGTCCTATACCTTGGTGGTTACGAAAACAAAGGTTGGAAAAGGTCGGTTAACATATGGGCTCCAAACTGGCCAAGATCTATAAAAGTTCTCCGACTTTGATGAAATTATATATTTTCTGAATCCTTATGATCAGACTAATATTTTGGAAATAGTTTTCAAACAACTTTTAATTTCGACTCATGTATAAACTTTGACGTCGGATTTCTGGGATTTAAGAAAAGGCTAACGCTATAGCGTTGGCTAACGTATTTTCCTGATAAGTTACCCACAAGGAGCGTATACGCAAAGTCTGTTGATTGCATCACCTTAGGATCAATTGTGATCCCAAGATTGTTTAATCTGTTGTACAGTAAGAATTGGTCGACAATTTTATTTGTCATAGATACAAGATAATGAAGCGATGTTGGGAACATAATGCCAAGGAACGCCCAAGCTTCCGGGAGATCGCGGTCGCCATCCAATCCATAAAGGATTCACCAGTGCGGTACTCAACACCTACGCATCCTACAGTTAACGGTTACACTTGTGGTGACAACGAACCCAGCTACGATACAACTATAACTACAAGCGACAATCAATCAACATCAATATATTGATATATTACCAGAGAGAAAATCCAGCACTGATTACGTGGTACAGACAATACCTTCAGATGATGTCAGTCGGTCAACATCTCAATATTATGAGGTACCGCTGAATACTCTGCCAGGATCTCAATCTGATTATGAAGTACAAGTGGACCCCTTCGCAGCATCTCAACCAAACGACCATATCAAGATGGAATCTGAAGCTCAACTTTGAACTTTTACTTATACTCCTGGTAATCTCCTCTTTGCATCTTTTAGGTGGAGGTTTTTATGAAACGCACAAATAAAAAAGAGGACTATTCTAAGGTTTAAATTAATTTCATACAATTGAGAGTGGGATTTTTTACCGGGAGCGTAATTTAATTCATATTAAGTATTTATATCATTAATTTAAAAAACTTTGAATGAATAGGTACTGGTATAATACACAAATACAATTAACTGAAGGTAATTGAATTGACTATTACTCGGCTCGGATGTTATTGAACCAATGTATACATTTTCTTTCTCTTTGTCTTCATTTAGTGGTCATATGCCATTATGTTGTGGGAAATGTTCTCGCGAGGAAAGAAGCCCTATCAAGGTGTAGCTAACAGAGATGTATATCATTACATCACACAAGGAAACCGTTTACCATGCCCAACCGAATGCCCTTCGGAAATGTAAGTTTTATTTTAAAAGTTTATCGTCACCGTAACTTTTCACTGTGGTAGAATGTAATTACAAAAACTCAGGTATTCATTTGTTAACTGCAAATATGACACCTAGTTTTTCCCAGGGCAACATAATTGGCATATACACTCCTTGTGTGTTGGTCACCTGTTAGGAAAAATACGTTAGCCGACGTTAGCCCTTTGTGCAATCCCAGATTAAAGCATAGCTGTTCAAATTGTGTTAAAACCAAGGCACCTATGTTTCAGATGGACATCTTATTTTTGTAAAGATCATACATACGAGTGATATACAACGCATAAAATATAATTCCTATAGCCCCTCTCGAAAGGAAGTGCATTGCATCTGCTCAATCAGCATTTTGTGCAAATTTTATTACAAACTTGAATGCACTTTCCATTTGACATAAGAATTCTATGAAGGTTAGAAAAGGTTGGAAAGGGCGCTATTACCCTCATTTAGGACCATTTTAGGCTATTTTAGGCACTATTTTATGGTCATAAAATGAGAACCGCGTACAAATGTGTAACAAAATTCGCATCGAATGTTATTTGAGCAAGTATGAATATATCAAATACTTCTGAAGAGGGGGCTATAGTCAAAACAAAAAAATGTCCTATACTTTGGTGGTTACGAAAACAAAGGTTGGAAAAGGTCGGTTAACATATGGGCTCCAAACTGGCCAAGATCTATAAAAGTTCTCCGACTTTGATGAAATTATATATTTTCTGAATCCTTATGATCAGACTAATATTTTGGAAATAGTTTTCAAACAACTTTTAATTTCGACTCATGTATAAACTTTGACGTCGGATTTCTGGGATTTAAGAAAAGGCTAACGCTATAGCGTTGGCTAACGTATTTTCCTGATAAGTTACCCACAAGGAGCGTATACGCAAAGTCTGTTGATTGCATCACCTTAGGATCAATTGTGATCCCAAGATTGTTTAATCTGTTGTACAGTAAGAATTGGTCGACAATTTTATTTGTCATAGATACAAGATAATGAAGCGATGTTGGGAACATAATGCCAAGGAACGCCCAAGCTTCCGGGAGATCGCGGTCGCCATCCAATCCATAAAGGATTCACCAGTGCGGTACTCAACACCTACGCATCCTACAGTTAACGGTTACACTTGTGGTGACAACGAACCCAGCTACGATACAACTATAACTACAAGCGACAATCAACATCAATATATTGATATATTACCAGAGAGAAAATCCAGCACTGATTACGTGGTACAGACAATACCTTCAGATGATGTCAGTCGGTCAACATCTCAATATTATGAGGTACCGCTGAATACTCTGCCAGGATCTCAATCTGATTATGAAGTACAAGTGGACCCCTTCGCAGCATCTCAACCAAACGACCATATCAAGATGGAATCTGAAGCTCAACTTTGAACTTTTACTTATACTCCTGGTAATCTCCTCTTTGCATCTTTTAGGTGGAGGTTTTATGAAACGCACAAATAAAAAAGAGGACTATTCTAAGGTTTAAATTAATTTCATACAATTGAGAGTGGGATTTTTTACCGGGAGCGTAATTTAATTCATATTAAGTATTTATATCATTAATTTAAAAACTTTGAATGAATAGGTACTGGTATAATACACAAATACAATTAACTGAAGGTAATTGAATTGACTATTACTCGGCTCGGATGTTATTGAACCAATGTATACATTTTCGAGTAGCACTCGTCACGCGGTTATACACTACTGATAGAGGTCTGGACGCAAAGTGATGCTTGATATTATTATGGCAAGGAACTACTTTTTCGTAGGCCATCTGAAAATATACCATTTAAAAGCATCAATCCCTAAAATGCACATTTTTTGCTGTCTGATGTGGCATTTTTCCAGAGATAATGCACGTGGATGACGCTTAAAATCTCGGAAAAATACCACATTAGACAGCAAAAAATGTGCATTTTGGGGTTTGATGCTTTGAAATGTAATGATTTTTCTCATTATTTGATATTTTATACTACAACAATTGTACTAAATGTACAAACTTCAAAGATATATACAATCTTGATTTGTGAATTTATGAATCTCTATATTGGTAGCTAGACGGTGACGCAATGAATTACGGTATAATACTCGGATATACATGTATACATATGCGATGGGAACAAAAATATTGAATATAAAACATATAGCATTAAACTCAATACTCGATACAACGATAAAAATGTTAAGGATTCAGATTGATATTCATTGTGACAAATGAAATAGAATGTATATAGTATTATAGTTCGAGAATTATTTTCCGGAGAATTCCTGTAAGCAAATCCTATAATTATAATAATATAATGCATTTATGCGCTTTACGCCAAAACTACCTAAATATATAAATAGAGGAAATAAGGAGATAAAATACATACTAGCTGAAACAGCGTAACAATTATTATTTATGTAGTAGTTCTTGATTTAAACGTACCTCAACAGTACTATTCACATTCTTAAATTGAATGACCACTGGTGGTTTTCTTTGAATTTCATTTTTATATCATATTACTATTAGGGGGGAGTTTTTTCAATAAAAATTAAACATTTCGTAGAAAAAAAGATGGTCCGATTGACAGCTTCTTTCCCACCTCATCTTGTTTTGGTTTCATCAGAATTGAAATTCTAATCAGCCATGTTGAAAACTGCGGAGCTAAAATTATGCTTTGAATGGATGACATGTATCAGATACTTTACAATTGTCAACAAAGTGATCGTTGTTTTACTGAGTATCACAGATTTTGCTTCAATATAATAAACACAATTTTACGATATACATTTATCGTGATAATATTAAGGATTTACCACATGTTATTTACTTTTTATGTTTACATGTGTACAGTATACTAACTCTGATAAAAAAGAAAATAACCATCTAGCCTTGTCCAAGGCCCTCTACGTTTTTCCCCTCATGATCAGCACATGAACCATATCACTACTTCGGGTTTGACAAGTCCGCGAGGACCACAGAACAACACAAGGGACGTACCATTTGATATCAGGGAGGGGGGCTGGGTAGTTGGGGTCGTGACAATTTTTTTTTTTAGCACCTCGGTGAAGCAAAAAAAAATTTTTAGCCCCTGGATGAAGCAAATTTTTTTTTTTTAAACACCTCGGAGAGGCAAATTTTCAACAATTTGTTTGTCGAGTTGTAAAAATTTGTCCATATTTTTAATCATTTTTACGTTTTGTAGCAACTAAATTTCGAGTGCCACAAAAAAAACATCATTATTTTTATGTGTAAAATTTTCTTGAAGTATAATGAACCTCTTCTGGCGCGAAATATTTTGGCATATTAAAGCTTAACTGGTGAAACATGGAATAAATTGGTGGTTTTTAGGTTAATTTGGTCAGAAACCCACATACAGGCGTCAACGGATGACTGTATGATGGACCACCCCTAGCAAATATTGGGGGAATTATCCCCCCGGGATTTACGCCTATGCTCTCAAGCAGTCATGTGGCACAGATTTCTATAATAATTTTGACAATGGGGTGGAATTTGGTGAAAAATTGAAGTAGAGTGAATCAAGTGTTTTCACTCACAGACCCGGCTCACATAATAACTTTTCATAAACAAATGCGCACAAAATAAGTCCAGTTTGAAGCTAAAATATATTCTTGATGAAAAAAAGGTCAAATTTGCGCGAAGCGGGTAAAAATTTGGCAATATAAAAGCTATCTATATGAGGTTAATTTTTCTTCACTATTCTGTGACGAATTTTTTTTCACCCTTGACATCAAATCTTTTTTTTTCTGGTCCGAGGTGGATCAAATTTTTTTTTTTTAGTCTGAAGTGGAGCAAATTTTTTTTTGTGCTCAGATGACGCGACAAAATTATTTTTTTTCAAAAAACTACCCAGCCCCCCCCTTTGGTATCTAATGGTGCGTCCCTAACTCGGATTGAGTCTACGAGCCCGATTGCAACTTAATTCGGGGTCGCCAAGTCCGAGAGGGTGACAGACTGCTACTACCTGTGGATAAATCTTTTTGAGTTTTGTATGACACTGAGAGTGACAAAAACACATTGAACACTTTGGTTTTATAACTAATCTTGTTTATATACAGGGTGTCCCAGAATGATTTGTACCGTGTTTGCAAAAATAACTAAAAATAGAAGACGGGCAGTGTATCTATTTTTGATACCAGCATTATAATGTTGGATATGTCTCCTACCTATTCTGTTAATTTCAGCACGCTACCTTTATTTGTTTTGGCGTGGCATGCAATAATGTAAAATCGATGAAAAACGACTCGCATACCTTTGAAAAATGGCACGATACGATGAAATGAAGAACGTGGGATGTTTGGCACAGCATTTCGACGACAACTACTGTTGGGGTTGCGCCTTAAAGCTTGCCGGACAGCTGCAATGTTCGCTCTAGTTCTTACAGTCTTACGAGCACCTGAAGCTTCACTCTGCCGATTCCTGACAGTTCCGTGCTCGTCAAACTTCTTTACGTTATACACTATCGTCTAATGAATCTTCCTTGCGTCTCAACATAGCTGCCGGTTTGCCAGTAAGTTTTTGAAAGAAATCCACGCTGCTGTACAGTAAATTGAGGAGCCGACTTTTCTGTACCACAACCAATTCGATCTCTGCAAGCATTTCAAATGACATGGACCTCACACCACAATAACTATATTTAAAACTACCGCCAAAGAGAGAATTGGATTAGGCCACAAATCCTTAATTCCATATAATGATTGCTTCGTAACGTCATAAATAATAGATAGATATCGGCTTTTTAGTGGAAATATGAACAGGGCACAACTAAAATACCTGCATAACTTTTTCCAAATAACTTTGTGCTGAACGGTTAGTAATGTTACAGATTTTCAAAATAGGTTGCGTTGTCAAAACTTAGAATTCATCATTTTTACGCAATCTTCTATAACTTCTACTAGAAATGTCAAATTTTTAAAAACTAAAAAATCTGAGAAAGCTAACTATATGTAGAACTTAAAATGCAAAACAATATAACCATTCAACATGCCCTTTATACCTAAAAAATTCCATCTTTCCCGGTACAGATCATTCTGGGACACCCTGTACAATAAAAATATTGAATATACATTTTTGCTACAGACTCTTTTTAGCAATGTCTGATGCATGCTTATAAGCTGATGTCCCAGGCCAGTATGGGCAGTATTATGTGTGATTATAAAACTGCTCCATAATATATTTCCGTTTTCGAAACATAGTGGTAAAAGGTATCATTTCTTTCGTAAACCAGAATGAATGTACTTTCCATTGAGCTACCATCGTATATGAAAGTATATATAAGTCAGTGCACCACTATTGAAGTCGTGTACGCATGCTAAAAGTCTCCCAGTTGCCTGATGAAAGCAACCTGATCGTTTGTAGAGATCACACCGGGAAGGTCGCAGCCTTGCTTTAACTACAAAGAAGTGTTCCAAGCGTAACATAGGCCTGCTCCGTCCCACTCCCAGTATCACTTACAGAGACAGAGGTAACTGGTAAGTGTTCTTTGTCATTTAACCATCCGCCATCTTGTCTCCATGTCAAATCGTTCTCGTCGCAGTTGCAAGATAGAGAAGGACTTGAACATTCTGCGAATACAACAAGAAAATAAATTTCAGGTGTTTGTCTCTCTCTATATATAGGCATAATGTCAACACGAAGGTGTACCGACAGTCCGTATTTACAAAATTGTCCAAGGCCAGATTTGGGTCATTCTAGCATGATAAAATATTGAAAATGTTCGCATTTACGCATTTATCCCAGTAAAGGACGCAACATGCAAGACAAGAACACTCGTCGATAGTCAGTGATAGTGAAGCAAGTTTTTGTTGGTATATTCACAATTTTGTGTCCACCTGTTCCGAATAACTGGCTACGACAGTGGCACGAACTGTTATTTTATTCCATATAGATGACCAACATTTTGTTACTATAAATAAAAAGGAGACACCTCGGGATGTACTCAATTTCCTCTAGGGTGACAACAGTGGGAACACGTTATTAGAAAATATACAAACGTGTATATGTTCTCACCTTGTGTTAGGCTACAGCCACATCCATTCGTGCCAGTTGGGGAACCCCAGTTGGACATCAGCATACCAGTGCGATCCAACCAATAATGGTGCAGTTTAATACCGGAATGAAATGTAGACCCATAGCACTTGATTTCAATAAACTGCCGACAATCAGCAGAAATTCTGATGAGACCGACAATCTGTTCAAGAGATGTGTAAATGTATGTAATACTTCTCACGTATGAACCAGGATCTTCTGGCCCATTCACATGGTGATTTGGTTCCAAATCGTGATGAACTTGAGTAATACCTTTGAAAATAAAGTGCAGAAGATGAAAAAACTAAATAATAATCACAAGATATTTGCGTATAACAGTAGCTTGTGTAAAAGGCGAGACCCCCCCTTTTGTCATTCAGTCGAAAGTGAATGAACCCAGTCGGGGGATGCATTTAGTTAAGGGGCAACTCCAAAATTGTCAGTCAATCTGGGAAAATGCACCCAATCTGGGGAAATGTACCTAGTATTTAATAATGAAAAGTCTCCGACAATCCAAATTACTAAACCCACCGACACACTTGATAGATTCTTGAGCGTCCTCGCGAGGAAAACAATAGAGTCAACAATTCACAATTTTAGTCGATCTGCTTATTGAGAGTGAAGTAAGGCGAACATTTTTTTAGCAATCGGATGAATCGTGACCAGCACCCCCTACTTTCAAAAACCTGTGCACGCCACTGGCGTATAATGTCTATCAAGTTCAGGGTTTTCACGGTAACCATCCCTGTCAGTGTATAATAACTTAATGCATTTATGTCCTAATTTAGAAGAACCGGACTATTATGATATTAATAAAAATATTACGTAATAAATATATTTCATATCTTTTAGGGTGGACAGTCGTTAATGTTTTCTTTATTTTAATAATCGTGCAAATCCTTACCATCTGTCGTACACGTGACATTAAAAGGCTTCAGATTACCAGGACCATCAGGATCAATCAGAGTTACATTGCTCTCGGTTATCAAAGCTAGTGCGACCTCTTTACAACTTCTAGGAAAAGCTATAATGCGAAATATTAGAGAGATTACGATTTACAAACCTACGTATTGAACGTACGTGGAATTTTGAATAGATTCCATGTACGTTCGATGCTACGTTTGGAAATCGCAATCTCTCTATTAATTTGAACACTGGTTAAATTGAAACGTTGTAGCATTACTATCCAATATAGAAGGTATCAGCATCCCATGATATGATACGATAAGTCATCGGGTCACACTCGCAACTCCAATTTCTATTGCTATGGTAGGAAATCCGACCCAGCGAATTGGTTTGCAGGTAATAATAATAATAACAATAACAATAACACAGGCTTATATAGAGCATCAAGCAAATGCATCTGTGCGCTTTACAGCAGGCAAGATAAAAAGCTAAAAACAGGCATACGATAAAACACTGAAAGTAATTTCAAAAGAAAACTATAAAAAGTATAGTAAACATTGTAAAAGCATGATTAATTATACACAGTTTTAAAAATATGGGTCTTTAAGCGGATTTGAACTGAGTCGCAGATTGTGGAGTCCTGTCAAGGAGAGGAAGCGAAATCCATAGCTTTGCCGCACCCGACGCGAATCCTCTTCCGTAAGTGACAGTTCCATCAGGAGCTTCTTGGAAGTTATGAAGTGACGAAGAACGCAAAGTTCGATTAGGTTGATACTCCGAAATCAGCTCCGAGATATACACGGATGCCTGACCATTCAGGGCTTTATAAGTCAGAAGCAGACATTTGAAAACAATTCTAGCATGAATTGGCAGCCAGTGTAGCTTGCACATGACATGGGTGATGTGGTCACGCTTCCTACTTAATGTGATTACTCTAGCCGCCATGTTCTGAATGCGTTGCAGCTTATTAAGTTCTTTATTGGGAAGTCCAAAGAGAACGCTGTTGCAGTTGTTCAACCGGGACGAGATGAACGGCGCTTGCTTGATCAAGGTAGCGACGAATTTTGCCTATTTTCCTGATGGCAAAGGATACGCTTCTATACACGCTGTTAATGTGACTGATAATAGAAAGAGAACTATCAAGTAGGCCTCCAAGATCGCGAAGGAGATACGATAGTGTCACCAATGCTGATGTCTACCCTAGAAACGTACGTTCTTGGCAAACCGCGATTTGACATGAAGTAACTCCATCCAAGTAGTACGAATATCTTCAATGCAATCCTCAAGTTTATTTAAGTCTTCGATGTCGAGATTTGCCTTTTTGAGCAAAGGGGTAACAAGAGCTTCTTTGAAGCTGGCCGGAAAAACCCTCGTTTGAAGAGATGTATTTACAATCAAAGTGATTGACGGCAGCAGTTCAGGTAAGTACTCTTTGGTCATGACGACAGGTAGAGGATCAAGGGGCATGATTTCACACACGACTTCTTGATAATGTCGAGGATTGCATCACATTTCAGTGGTTGAAAGTGTTCGAAGCTACTCTGGCAAACAATGTCAGTATTAATATCTCTTATGGGAGTGGATTTGACAGACATATCATCCAGCAAATTCCGAAGTTTCCTGATCTTCTGGTTAAAGAACTTGCTAAACCGGTTAGCCAAATCTTTCTTAGAGCTGTGTAAAGGGAGAGCTTTTGCAGGTTTGTAAACAGTCAATCTGCTCACAAGCTTAAACATCTGACGAGTGTCACAAGCGGCGATTTAGGCACAGTGATAACCAGTCTTCGCACCATCAAGAACTCTCTTGTACTGGCGACATTGATCCCTGAACGCGATATTTGTAGCTATTTGTTTTACACACCTGGTCCGCGTACAATGTCGGATGTAGCTGCGTTCGTACACAATGGCTCATTAGAGACATTGCGATTTCCAAACGTAGACACCGGACGCACGTTGATCTATTCAAAACCACTCTCCTGTATCGATGCGAGGTCACGTATTTAGCTATTTTTGAAGATATTCCACGTGCGAAATCGACGTAGATACATCGTCGAAAATTCACAAAATTTGTCCATTTCCCAATATATTAAAGACAGTCAAAGATAATGATCATATGAAGGAAAGTCAAATTATATATTATTATGATCCTTTTTGTTTGTAACAAATCATTATAATAAAGGTACAGCGATGTGTTAAAAATGGACTAAATTTAAACGCAATATTCACACGCAGAGATTGCCCATTGAAATGTGTGTGATACTTTGCGTTAAAAAAATTACAATGCGATTTCCATTTTGGATTCCAACGTAGAATAAAAACGCAGATGCTACGTTGAAATATGCTGATTTTACCTCATGTCTAAGTCCATTCTGACTTTCTTGTTCTCCATCGTGACGAATGAGCACAATCCAGTCTGGAACAGAGACTAGCCATATTTAACACCGTATTAACGTACGCGAAAACGTACGTGCCACGTGCTGCGTTTGAAAAATCGCAATGTCTCTATTGGAGAGGTTGAGATTTCCAAACTCCTGGAACTAAATGTACGGCAAACATCGTCGCAAATGCACAAACATATATCGAATACAGTAAAGGATATTGAACATACGAGGAGAGACTAATATGATCTATTTTGTTTATATTAAATCATTATAATAAAGCAACAATGAGGTGTGAAAATTTGACTTCATTCATACGTGTGGTTCATACGTGCAGATTGTCCATTGAAATGCGTGTGAGATCAGCCGTATAGAAAAAAGAGATTGCTATTTGCATCTTTGATACAAACGTACGGAGTAAACGCAAGATGGACGTTGAAATGGACAGTATTGGTTACATACCACTAATAGGCCTGGGCGATGCATGGAAATACGACGCGTAACTATTTGTTTGCATGGCATCTAAAAAGACTGCATTAAAATCGCTGAAATTGATCAAGCTATATAGCCAAAAAAGTACTTTTTAGGGTTTGATGCTTCAAAATGGTATATTTTCTCTCATTATATGACATTTTTGTTGTAATCGTACCAAAATACATACGCACGGCTTCGGTTTTTAGTAAATATTCGCCCTACCATATTGTAACTTTCAGCTTCGAGGGCGCACTGACATCTTAAGGTGTTTACGGTTCAGTGCATTAAAACAAGAAAAGTCTCAGGTCAACCTATGTTGAGGTTTTGATCATTTGGCATCTAAATCATATAGTTGCATCTGGTATTAGTGGCATTTAACTGTAAGAGTTCTGAATATGAGAAAAGTCCACCCGAAATTAGCCATTTTCCCATTGAAACCCGTGTAATACATAATTAGTGGTATTTAACCTATTGTACATGCAACGCGTCTAATCTTCCAAAGGAAAAGGTATCATTTTGAGTCAAAAAGTCATGATATATGCATGTAGTGATCCTTTGTCTATTTGTTTTGTAAATATTATTGGTAACCAATAATATTCGGGAACCACAGAAATGACATAGCTCAAGAACACTAACCTTGTTACGCCATCGCCACTGTAACCGGCATTACATCCACATGTGAAGGAACCATCGGTATTGGTGCAAGCAGCATTTGCGTCGCAGTTATCAGTATCCAGTGTGCATTCATCAACATCTATATAAAAAATGTATTGAATAGAATTTTTTTGTGGACTATATCGGGAGCGATATTAGCAACAATTATTACTAATACATTCATCTAAATTTAAGCCATGAAGTATTAGGTAAATTATGAAGTGAAAAGGTGTAACTAAAAAACTAAAAATAATTGCTAATTTCAACACCGAATTTGATCGTTTCAAGCGGCTAATTAAGTGACTGAGTGGGTATTGTTTTACAATAGCAATCGACTGACTAGCGTTCTACGTGTAAGCTACATCAATATCAATAAATCAAATCAATCAAATCAAATACATTTTGAAGTGCGATCAATTGAAAAGTTAAAATGTTTCTTGTACTTTGAAACGAACCGTAGAAGCAAAGTGTTACGGCTTAACACATTACAATTAAATCTCCATGACGCTTGAATAAATTGCTTTTGCTTTTAAATAATATATCATTTTTGATTGATTACATCACAAATCACAAATATTTCCACTGAAACAAAATTATTTTGAAAGCTTTAAAAAAAGAAAATTTCGACAAGAATGTTTGATTCGTGCATTTAATGTTACTCCGTCTCCATTGTAAGTAAGTATTTATGTCAAAGTTATCAGTAGCCAAAGTACATTCAATAATAACTGCAAAAATGTGTGAAAAGGTTTTTGTTTTGTTTTAGCAAGAATTAATACTTCTTGGTCTAAAAATACGATGCATTGCGCGGTGCAACTGATACTAAAAGTGGTGAATGAAAACATTGTCAGTACCGTTTATATTATTGTATGGTCGTTAAAGCAGACCATATATAATGTTTTTAAATTGTCAAATCTGTTCGCACTTTTTAGCGTTTTTGCAGGCAATTTGTGTATTGACAGTTGCACGGTACATAGTATGTAGTCTATGTATGCTAATGAAGAATATATATATATTGATAATAAATTACTTTCATTAAAGGAGGCCCATTCCATGTCAACTCCAGGGATGTGCACCGCAGCACCTCTTCAATTTTTTCTTTTTTTCTGTGTGGTGGTAGATATTGATGAGAAAGTAAAATCCTGAAAATTTGAGCTTCATACTCCATTTCGTTTTCCCGTGGCATTAATTTGAAATTTAGGGGGTCAGCGTAAAAATGTGTCGCAACGCGAAAGACGATGTTTGGAGGTCCATAAATGTATAAAGGAACCCTTTAAAACAGTGAAAAGTATGTATCCTGGGGTACTTTTTGGTGTAGAATTCAAATCTGCTATCAGAAAACTTGTAACTCCTTTACTTTAAAAGATATAGGGCCCTCAAAATGCAACTTCGTCCAACCAGGACCAACTTTGGGGGGGGTCAGAACTCCAAAAGTAAAAATAATTTTAGCGTCAATTTTTTTTGCCAGTCAGAGCCCTTTGGTAGGACATTACTCTTATCCAATATTGAGCATATTAGAATACATTTAGCTGAGATATTACCCATGCAAAACCACTTTTTTACATTTTGACCCCCTGAAAACCAATGTCAGACAATTTGCCCCACCATCAACTTCAGGTATGTTGAAGATATGTTCTTGGACAACATTTCTGAGGGATATTGGCTTTGGTTCTTTATGGCTTCAACACATTAGTAAGGTTTGCCTTCTCCATAGAGTTGTACATGAAATCATTATACATGCAAAATCAAAAATGTGTACAACTCTATGGAGTAGGCAAACCTTACTAATGTGTTGAAGCCATCAAGAACCAAAGCCAATATCTCTCAGAAATGTTGTCCAAGAACATATCTTCAAAAAATTAAAGGTTGTTTTGTTCGATCAAAAGCTAAATGGATAGAAGAAGGGGAGAAACCGTCCAAATATTTTCTTAACCTTGAAAAAAGAAACTTTGTAAATAAACAAATATGTAAAATTAGTTACTAAGAAAGATAACACAGAGGCAACATCTCAGGAGGAGATTGAAAAAGAAATTTTGTTATTTTACAAAACTTTGTACAAAGAAAAGGAAGAAAAAAACAATGTCAATATTGATGATCTAAATTTATGTTTCAACAAACTAACGCAAATGCAGTCAAATAATTTAGAAGGTGAGCTGGATTTGTCTGAGCTCTCAATTGCTTTGAAA
Organism: Amphiura filiformis; assembly: GCF_039555335.1. NCBI lineage: Eukaryota > Metazoa > Echinodermata > Ophiuroidea > Amphilepidida > Amphiuridae > Amphiura > Amphiura filiformis. The sequence continues at coordinate 37,113,104 of NC_092630.1, forward strand.
AATATGAAAAATAACAAAACTCCTGGCCCAGATGGTTTTACAGTAGAATTTTATAAAATGTTTTGGGACGACATTTCCATTTTTCTTCTTCGGTCGTTAAATGAAGGTTTTAGGAAAGGTTCTCTTACAAAAGAACAAAAATTGGTCATGTTACTCTTCTACCAAAGGGGATAAACCTCGTCATTTCCTAAAGAACTGGAGGCCTATATCACTCTTAAATGTTTCCTATAAGTTAGCATCTGCTTGTATTGCTAACCGCGTAAAATCAGTTTTAAACCATCTTATTTCGGAAGACCAGTCTGGTTTTGTTCCAAACAGATTTATAGGCGAAAATATTCGCCTTCTCTATGACTTGTTAAATTATACAGATATTCATAAAATACCTGGTCTGCTATTACTCATAGATTTTGAAAAAGCATTTGACACGGTATCACATGATTTTATATTTAAAACTCTAAAAGCTTTTAATTTTGGGACAGATATTTGTAGATGGTTTGAAACCCTATATAAGAATGCTTCTTCCTCAGTAATAATAAATGGGAATATTTCAAAACCGTTTCAAATTCAGCGTAGTTGTAGACAGGGCGATCCGCTTTCGCCATATATTTTTGTTTTATGTGCGGAAATTTTAGCTTTAATGATAAAAGAAAATAAGAATATAAAAGGAATAAAAGTAAATGACATGGATTTTAAAATTACACAATACGCAGACGACACAACCTTGATATTAGATGGCACAGAAAAGTCGCTAAACAGCGCATTTGATACTTTGAATATTTTTCGTGAAATATCTGGTTTGAAAATTAATACTGATAAAACAGTGGCAGTATGGATAGGATCATATAAAAATAGAATCACAAAATTTGTGAAAATAAAAACTAACTTGGAATTTTGAGGGCAATTTTGATTTTTTAGGAATTTCTTTCAATACTGATTTGGTGCAGATGGTTAAACAGAACTATGAAAAATCACTTGTACTGATGAAAAAGATGATTTCCAATTGGAAAAAAAGGAATCTTACTGTATTGGGTCGAGTTGTAGTGGTAAAATCTTTGGTTCTTCCCAAGATCAATTATATTGCGCAGATGCTTCCAAATCCGGGCAAAGATTTTATCAAAACAGTTAATGACATCACTTTTAAATATGTTTGGAATGGGAAGCCGGACAAAATAAAAAGATCTCAGTTTGTACAAGATTATGAGAATGGAGGAGTTAAAATGCCAGATGTCGAATCTCATATAAATGCACTAAAAATAAATTGGATACGCAGGGTTATTCAAGGTGACAAAAATGGATAAAATTGTCAAATTTATGTTTGAATGTGAAGACTAACGATATTTGCTGTACAGGTCTACTCCGATTTAATGCAATGAAAATAAGGTAGACAATAAGTTCTGGTATGACGTATTTTTTCTTGGTCCTCATTGATAAATATTGTTAATTATGGTGAATTAGATTTCAATCGTATTGCAAAGCAGTACCTGTGGTGGAATGATAAAATCAAAATTGGGGGTAATTCAATTCATTATGTTCATTGGAAGGAAAAGGGGTTCTCTTTATAAATGATTTACTGTCAGAAAATGGGACTTTTATGTCAAAAGATGATTTTGAAGAAATATATAAGGTGAAAACAAACTTCCTTGAATACAATGGTATTATAAGAGCAATTCAGACAAATTTCAATATTAGCAAGTTAAAAGGGACAAAATTAGTTTCACCTTTTAGATCTATAATATGGACTTATTGTTCAAATATCGTAAAGGTTGTAAGTTATTCTATGATGTCTTTGTAGGGGCTAAGAGAATGAAACAATCGGGTAATAAGTGGAAAATAGATGTTGGTATAGAAAATGAGGAGTGGAAACAATTATGTCTTTTAAATTTCAAGTTTTCTATTGATTCGAAGTATAGATGGTTCCAATATAGAATTAACCAAAGGATTTTAGGAACAAATAGTCTGTTGCTGAAATTTAATGTAAGGGAGGATGATTTATGTACATTTTGTAAGGGTAATCCGGAAACAATTAAGCATCTTTTTGTAAATTGTCAGGTCTCCCAAATATTTTGGAATACCATTAAATTATGGATAAAAGAACAAACTAATGTGGAATTGGAAATGTCTACTTTGACAATTCTATTTGGTTCTAAATTTGATTTGACTTTAACCCTTATAATGACAATGGCAAAATTCCATATCTATAGAGCAAAGATGATGGAACAATACCCAGATTTAAAAGCTTTTAAACAAGAAATTAAACATTATTATAATATCCTGAAATATCAAGCAGCATGTAATTTAGAGCTTAACAAGTTTTCGAAAAAATGGCAACTATGGCAAAGTCTCTGCACTGGTTAATTGGTTAAATAAAAATCCTTTGTTAATCTTTTTTGTTAATTATTTAAGTAAAATATGTGTAATAATTATAGTATATGTATAAATATATAATGTATAATAATATATGACAATTATAGTATTTGCTGTTAGGAAAGTTTTGTGAAGGGTCCGGTGGTTATTTTGTATGTTTTCTTCCCCACCGGACTCAAGTACAGGAATAAACCATAGACAGTAACACCATGGCTGTCAAAAAAAAAAAAAAAAAAAAAAAAAAAAAAAATATCTACCACCACACAGAAAAAGAAAAAAATTGAAGAGGTGCTGCGGTGCACATCCCTGGAGTTGACATGGAATGGGCCAGGAGCAATTTGGCGAAAAAGAAAACCACCAGGTGCAGCAAATGCACAAACACGGAAAATAGTTATACGTGTATTCATGATATTATAAGAGAGGATGCGATCCGTGGCCGTTCACTCACTAAATATTCAAAGCCACTCTCCTGTGATGGAGTAAGGTCGCTTATTTAGCCAGTATTTAATAATATTTTGCACATACGAAAATAACGTACATACGAGGCATAAAATGCGAAAATTGTGTGCGTTTTACAATGATCCATTTTTTTGTTGAAATTTTGAATTCACACGTGCAGTTTGGCAATTTATGCGAGATAAGCCGTATAAAAAACGAGGTTGCGATTTCACATCATAGTGCACTTACGTCCACGGCGAATTCACCGTGACCTTTCCAGCCATAAACCCGCTTATTGAAGATTAAACCGATATATGCAGTGCTAAACCATTATATAGTAATCTATTGTCCAATGCAAATTTATTACCACCTGATAATATTGATCCAATGAGGACCGAATTGTCCGCTACGGACGACTTATCCAATCGATAACGACTCTATTGACATGTACGAACGGGGCCCCACTGACCAAGTTTTGGGATATTTTTCACTGGTTTGCAGCTGTTTGCTGTCATTTACTCATCAAGGCGGAGTACCGTTATTATAAGGACTATGCCAATTATTTAAAGATTGACATGTAGAGAATAAGCCATAATTGATTGGCAGAAAGTACTAAATTTGTACCTATGACGGTTTTATGACGCCAATCTTCAAAATACAATAAAAAAATGGCTGCCCGGTGAAGTAAAATGTGCATTGGAATAACACGGCGAGTTTGGATAGATGATAGGATTTCTTTTAATAAAATGTATGTTCCCCGTTATTAAAGCTTGTACCGGGTTGAAGATTCAGATATTTGGAAAAGAATAAGTAATTGAAACAGAGAGAAAGTACTAAAATCATAGCTTTTATACTTTTTGATATATGATACTAACTAGTTCATCCCCAATAGCCACGATACAGCGCTACCAGTAGGGTTCAATTGCCTATTGTGAGTGTCCCTGTGTTGTGTGCATACATGTAGTTAACAATAACTGCATGATGTTGGACACAAATCGCGTGCATAACGGCCACAAGGTGTCAAAATAGGCTGATTTGGACCACATGCTGCAGAAATATCATGAGCCTTTTCTACGCTCTTTACGCTCAGTTTGTGAGAGCAGGACACATATGTATATTTTAATCAACAAACATAATTAATCTATTCAACGGAATTATGCTTACCACAATATTCAGCTCGATCTAATAATATGTCGAGTGACTCTTTATTCCAATATATGCGGTTGGTTAATGGTGTTGGGTCATCAACATACCACAGTTTGTTGACTATGTCCAACTCAGTACATAAATGAGCTACCACTCCTTGACATAAACATCTCTCATGAAAGGGCAGTGACCACCTTAAAATGCCACCTTGGGCTGGGTCTGGTCGTTGCTTCAGCACGCACACATGGCAATTAACTAGATATAATGCTAAAGAAATAACAATAACAATAATTATAATAACAAACATAACGAGACCTAAGGTGATTTTGCATTGATTGAAACATTCTGGAAGCAAGTTTGTCCAACAGTATGCTTCGACTTTATTTATAAATACGCATTAATAAGCACGTGATAACCTCCGATCTGCCATAACAGCTTGTAGACAGGAAGTTTGGAAGTGACCTTTGACACAGCGGGTGGTCTTCCAGTATATTTGCATACAGAGGTGGTAAACGTCACCAGGTTGTGCAGCAAAATTTTCTATTTTGCTCAACTTTGTCATATTATTGTAAACGATAAATATTTTTCCCGTCGGTAAATACTTTCAAAATGTTGTTTGTGAATTCACTATATATAACTAAGGAGTTCCTATCCTTTTCTGTATAGTGGTCAATGGCATGAGTGTATTTATAAATACAGTCGAAGGTAGCCGTCTAAGATGGTAATATATTTGACTGAATTTGTTTTTCTGATCAAAGGGATTTCCCCAGATGTGGTCATCACACACACACACACACACACACTTGCATGATTACTTGAAATATGCATAGTGAATACTTGTCACACACGTTTCTTTCTTTTTTAAATTAATTTTTACCATCACATCATTTCCCAACATTCCTAGAGATAGACGGGGCTTCTTGAATGGTGCATTTCTTGGCATGCATAATATAATCATATTTTATATAATTATATCAATGCAAACGTATATTAATATGATATGATATATCAATGCTTCAAATCAATTATTTAAATCTAATTTAACAATCATGGTGATTAGCTTTTGCTTTTTTTTTGGTCCACTGCACTTTCGGCCTTTAGTATTTATTATGCCCATTTCATCGTGATGCAGTTCATTTCAATATTATTTTGATTTCTCAACTAGAAAGCCACCTTTCATCAAATATTTCGAATAATTTAACTTATTTTATACATGTTGATCGAAATGGGATATTCCTTTTGAAATCCACTCTCTTGTGGAAGATTTAGCTTAAGTCTTCCACAGAGGGACTAAGGGTTTCAAATACGAATGCACACGATGGAGAGGAAAGAAAATTACTGTTGCTATGTTGTTAGTTTTGAAGATTTTTCTTTCCATAAGAAGTCAAATATTTTTCATCATTTTTATAAGAACGCAGAGGAAAGAAAATTACTGTTGTAATGTTGTTAGTTTTGAAGATTTTTCTTTCCATAAGAAGTCAAATATTTTTCATCATTTTTATAAGAACGCATGTAGCACAATCCCAGCAAACACAAAACATTTTACTGAAAACGTTTCAATGTCGGCTCATATAAAATGCGTAAAACGTTTTAATAACATTCACAAAACATTTTTGAAAACTTAATGCAAAATATTCTGAGATAACATGAATAATGTTTTTAAGTGTTTACAAAATATTTTGCTAAAATGTTTGCAAGAAAATATTTTGCAATAACATTTTGACATTCTAAAAATGTTATTGTAGTGTTTCTTCATATAAAACGTTTTAAAATGTTTTCATGACCTTTATATAAACCGACATTTAAATATTATTAAAACGTTTTGACCAAAACCAAAATCCGTTTATAACACGTCACAATAACGTTTTTAAACATTTTTATGTTGGCTGGGATGTTGTAAGCATCATAGTTTAGGATTCGTTTTGCTTCAAGTTGGATTGCTAAAACCCCCTTTTTTAAATTTCAAATGTGTTATCAGCGCAATGAAAGCATTAAAAGAATAAACATCAATACAAAAATGCAATGTTGATCATAAGGTGATACGGTGGAAATGGTCAAGACACATTAAACATAATATTACACTCACCCGATAAAGCCACTAGTAAGGTGACCCAATTATATAATATCATCTCTGATCCTTCATAAATGTTATCTGCTTTTTGATACCAAGAAAAATTATGAAAATGATTTTTGTTGCAGCTTTAGAGTGAAGTTATCAGCTTACCACACCGTGCTGGCTCTTGTGTTTTATTTTCTAAGCCTATCAGTCTGCATATTTCGCACAATTAAGCTAGACACGGATACATTGCGCATGCGTATGATGTAGTATGTAGGTACAATGCCCTACTACATGTTTTCTGTTAAATTTGAATTTTAATATTCTTTCACAAATAATCACGGTATCGGTATTCTGTCAATTTTAAGCCGAAATATTAAATGGCCTCATGAGGTGAATGAAACAAAGACCACTTACTCTTTTGAGCGTTTAATAGCGAGGTGCAATGGGGATTTATTATTGTATTACGACATATAAACTCGCTATGTTTTCCTAAGAACGTTACAAAACGAATTGGGCAGATTTCAATTTGGTGTTAGTTGGAACATATGTTTACATTTAATACAGACTTATACAAACAAATCAGGTTTGTAGTGTATAATACTAGTATATACACACTCAACACCAATTTGTTTCTTTTTCTCCTTGTTAGGCCTATATTGTTCTCCCATCCTTCTAGTTTAAAAGGGCATTTCGTGATCCACAGCTTCATACCCCACTTTTCTTCAAAAACAGTTGAGATTTTTATACCACTGGAAACCTTTTGCTACATTATGTTTATTTGCCAAAGATATCTTGTAGATTAATTTGCATAGCAAAAATATCGTTAAATTTGAATTACGTTCTGGTGTACCAGTACGAAATTACAACAGTGACGTGACCTATGTGTAATGAACATAATCATGCATAATTCGCAAACATACTCCTTTAAGGACCCGAAAGCTTTATCATGTTTATATTCAGGCGTTTGGCCAATCCATGGTGTTATCAACAAAGCAAACCTATATCGTCGCCAGTACCATATCAAAGCGGTGCTTTTATGTATGTTCAAGTTTTTGTTTTGAAGTCAAATCCGTATTTTGAGGGGGGCCTTGGGGGGGGGTGGCTAGCCCAGAGGTAAAAGCAGGGGGCGGCAAAAAGAAGGGGCGGCGGAAGATGATGGGCCGGCAAGAAGAAAAAAGGGCGGAAGAGAAGGGGCGACAAGAAGAAATATTAATGAAAAAAGGGCGAACAAAAATTATGGAAAACTAATGTAACTATAACTATAAATGTAACTCCAACAGGAGCCAACAGGCCCGCCAACAGAACCACAACTCGAGGCGGTGGGTGTAATTGGGGGTGTAACACCTCTAAATCTGTAAAGAAAGAAAATATTGTTGAGGAAAATATTTTGCTTCTCCCATAATGCTCGTATATGGACAAACCTAATTTTTTTGACTTGCAATCTATTTTTCTGTAATTTTTGCACCACATAATTTTAGCAATATGTAAATGATGCTATGAAATAGACTTTCAAGTCAAAACTATGACAAATTAACCTTATAAACTTAACAAATGGTTACGGCATTTTAGACCATACTGGCGATCAGTTTTAACGTTTTTCAAGTGCCGATGTACGTTACGTAAGTATCATTTGAAACACGTATTACGTCGACGTATTACTGTTCTTTGATTTTATTCAGAAATCAAGCCAGTTAGAGCATCTGAAGTTGTGTAATATTCCATCTTTCAATTCTCTGCTCATGATGATACGCCTCCATCTGGACATAAACTCTCAATAATTCGCAGTGGAAGAGGAAAGATGGGGAGGTCAATGCCGAATATATAAGTGTTATTGCCCTGAAAGCCCAAGTAAAACAATCAGTTGCTTCGGGCAATTCCCACTTGGTCCAATCCCATTTGGTCCAATCCCACTTAGTCCAATCCCATTTGGTCCAAATCCCACTTTGTCCAGACCCAGTTAGTCCAATCTCACTTAGTCCATGTCCCACTTAGGCCATGTCCCACTTAGTCCATGTCCCGCTTAGCCATGTCCCACTTAGGGTCATTCCCACTACGGCCATGTCCCACTAGGGCCATGTCCCACTTAGGCCATGTCCCACTAGGTCCATGTCCCACTAGGGCCATGTCCCACTTAGGCCATGTCCCACTAGGGCCATGTCCCACTTGGGCCATGTCCCACTAGGGTCATGTCCCACTAGGTCCATGTCCCACTAGGGCCATATCCCACTTGGGCCATGTCCCACTAGGGCCATGTCCCACTTGGGCCATGTCCCACTTGGTCCATATCCCACTATGTCCCACTATGGTTATAATATAATTTGTGTTTGGTCATTGTTAGTACTTGTTTTAGTTTTCATAGTAGGGCCTATAGTTATAACGGGGGGGGGGGGGATATTTTAATCCGTCTGTAGAGGCTCATTAAAAAATCACCAAAATATTTTCTCGCAGAACATGAGTTTACACTATATTTACTATTGGGTTGACATACATTTTTCATGGCCAAAAGGGGGCCCTGAAAATAATTTTAGGTCCCCTAAGTTAACAAGTGTTTGTGAACGGAAAGATAGTCAATGTGTCTTAAGTTCTTCTGTTCTTTGGTATAGGATCACAGTCAGATTGGATAAATTTGAACTGAGAGTGGGTCCCATGACTATGCATTTTTTTGAAAAAAGGTGTTGTATTCAAGAACGAGACTTAAAAGATTTCATTTGGTGGTTTGTTAAAAAATGTTATTAACCTGGAGTTTTCATAGGCTTTGCATGCTATACATAATGTTTCAGTATATATAGCTGTGACAACTATTATTATTCTAGTGAGATATTAGGGTGGGACGGGTTAGTTAGCCTCTAATTTGTTTATAATGTCAAAAGCATTGTTCACATAGATTGTTTTGAGGGTATAAGTTTTAAGAAATAGTCATAACATGTGGAGATTTTGGATGTAGGTCCATTATGACTAATAATTAGTATATAATAGGATGTGCATGGAAGAGTAAGTTATCTGGAGGTGGTTTATGGACTTCTGGTAAAAAGCATGTGTAGTTTGTTCTAATATCAGAGTTATATGGGTCAAGAAAGGCCCCATCTTCGTTGATATATTTGGAGTTGTACATATCTACGAGTATGTTATGTGTACATGTTGAGCTTTATCATGCATTTTTTGATGACTATATCGTGGATGTTATAGAGTTTATTGTAAAGAGCAATTCTTTCTTTTGTTGCAAGATTTGGTTGTGGTCATGTGAATCTTAGATGACAAATTTCATTTTTGGTTTATGTTGGCAAACAGTCCCTTCTTCTCCTTCAGTCTCCAATACAATTTGGCAGACCGTAATATTTGAATTCAGCATAACCGAATTAGCCAACATAATTTGGTTGCCAACTTGTACGCGAACTTACCGCTTGATGCTTAAATAAGCACATTATTTCCAAAATAGAACCAGTCTATATTGATATTTTATGTTTACGAGATAGGTACTCCTGTGTTTATTTCACATGTGTCGTAAACTTATTGTTATTGATTTAGTGTTGTAATTCTCATGAATACTTCCGTCTCACACAACTTCCGTGTTTAGACTATTCCAATCTTTACATAGGTAAAATAATAAGTATTCTTAACAATAATGACACGAATGATAAGCGGTATTGTCTTTTAATTAAAGGCTAACAAAAGATATGAATTGTTACATGAAACTGTCCTCGTTATTTTAGTAAGATAATACCTTGGTGCACATTACACAACGCATCATTGGTTGAAGAAGATACTGAAAATAAGGTGTTACCCAGAGAAAATGTAGAGGCACAGGTGTTGGAATAAATATTTTTACAGCTTTTCGATACCATACATGGCGAGATTATATGTTGTGTTTTGCAAAATAGAGTGAACGCATAATATACGCTTCAATGTGACAAGATGTTACCGCTCAACTTAATCCCACTTTCAATTCTTCTATTTGTGACTTTCCAAACCACCGTCAGTCTCGATGCCGGACTATCAGCATATGAACTCGCTTCCTACTCGGTACCACCTGATTGTCCCCTGTGTGATCCGAAATTCAACCATTTCGTCATCCATAAGACAACAGGGGATGTGTATCTAGGTGCTTCTAATAAGTTAGTACATTTAAATCCTTCTTATCAGGAAATTAAAAACGTGCCAACGTTCATCGAATGTACGGATGATATAGATAGAGAAGACTGTGTTAATCATAACAAACTTCTCATTATTCACTATGGTACTGACAATGAAAAACTCATCACATGTGGGAATTATAATGTTGGAAAATGTCAGACCCGAGATCCAAGCAATATTGAGGTCTCCATGCTCATTGATCAACAAGTGGCAGCACCAGGCAATCTTAGCACAGTATACACCATTGCACCTGCACCTGACAGGACTAGCAATGGGGTTGGAGAGATGCTCTATGTCGGAGCTACGGATCCAATTCAATATATCACATTTTTTAGTCGTCGAAGACTTTCCGAGGAGTCTATACTGAGTACACCAAGAGATAATACATTAACACTTTCTTCCAAATATTTCCAAGTTGATTTTAAGGACGTGTTTGATTTTAATGGATTCACATACTTCGTTACAAATCAACATTTTGATAGAGGTAGCCCGGGTATCACGTACACAAATGTTTTGTCCAAAATTAACCGCGTATGCCATGACAGTGAAAACCTTGACTCTAGGACAGAGGTTGTAATTGAATGCACAAATAACGGTGAAAATTACAACCTGATTCAAGCTGTTCATCTCACAACAGTTGGTTCAGATCTTGCTGGCTCTTTAGGTCTCCGTACAAACGAACAGGTACTCATCGGATTATTTGCTAAAAGTGTAGACCCAACGGATTTCATGGCAGATAATCGGTCCGCATTGTGCATCTTTAGACTAAACGACATTGAATTCAAGTTCCTGAGTGCGATTGCCGCGTGTTTGGAGAGTGGGGATGGCGCAAATGGTGCATTTTACATTTCTGGCCTCCGTTGCTCAACCGTAAGTAGTAATTTATCATCACTGGCAAACGACAGAATCAAGAATCAGGAGAGCTTACCTTTGTGGTCAGAAATGTGGAACCGTAAGTGATAATTTATCACTGTAAAACGATTATACAGAATTAAGCAACCAATTTTTGTCAATATCGAGGTCACATTTAAACACAAATAAAGAAATACAAAAACAAACAAAAGAACGGACGAATAAACAAAGAAACGGAAGAAAAAGGAAAAAATTCTAAAACAAATTTGTTCGATTCATATTAATTAATCCTAGTAAGAAGAAGAACAAAAACATAACAAGAATAATACCAATATTTTTACACCACTTGACTTATTCGATTCAATCGGCCTGAATTGTTAAAAAGTGGTTGAAAAGACCAAAGATGGGTCATTTTGCCGAAAAGTGGGGGAACACGAGATTGACGCCCATGGTATAATATAACGCGATTCAATATACAGCAGAGCAACCTCTTTTCCCATAATAATGATGCCGTGACTTCCACATCATTAAAAACAACAAATAGGCATGATGTGCAACTTTCCGAGTATCCGGTTGCCGGATAATTTAGCTCAAAGCGCGCATCTTAAGAGTTTCTAAACAAAAATACTAAGTAGGCTATCTGAGCCGTTTCTACAAGATTAACTTTTCACAATGAGATTTGAGGGTACTCATTTATGTTAAAGAGGTCCATTTGGTTAGTATAAAAGTATATCACCTCAAAAATAAGCGCAGCACAAACATGTTATTTAATGTTTCTACATGAATGATCTTTGAATTCGGACAATGCATTATGGTGTAAGACCCGTGGCTAAGTGTCGGTGAACTTGGCATACTAGGGGTGTCGGATTCGAATCCCACCCAGAGCAAGCAACATATTTTGTTTTCTCTCTTTATTCTTTCCTTCATTCCCTTCACAAGGCGCCAAAAAGCCCTCTGGGCGTTAGGGTTAATTCAAGTATCACAGTTTAATGGAAATTTTTCTTCACTTCGTTAAGGGGTCGGTCACACACCTTTGCACAGTATTTTGTGGGGCCTCAGAGCACATTAGACGCATCAAATTGCATTCTGAATACGAGGAATATCCTTCTGGTATCAAATACCCGAAAATTCGCGATAGAATAAAATCGTTTATGGCAAATCATTAAAAAACTATATTTTACTAGAAAAGTTAGAAAAGAGCCTGGTTTTGCTTCCAAGTTATGAATTTATATGTTTTACAAACAAAAATATATGTTTCCAAAGTCACCATGAATGATTGTAGCATTTAGCTCTAGCAAGGTCCAGGAATACGCCAAATCCGAAGAAAAAAAAATCCGCCCGCCCGCACGTCCTCTTTCAAAGCTGTGGAGGACAAACAAACAATTATTTTTTTGGCCTAATAGGCCTCTGCACGTGTGCCGTATAGAGGCCCTGCATCATTTTATCGATTGGCTCCAAACAAAGGATTTGAACCGGTGTCCTTCACCGTAGTTATGGCGGAGAGAAGTCCATTCAATCAAATGTTGTCATCAACCTATATTTGATCGTAGTGCAGGGTTATGTGTGTGAGACGAACTGTCACGGTAGATTGCAATCATGCTTTTGTTGAGAGGGCGCAACACTAAATCACTCCGCATTTTATGTAACAACGAAATTCGGCTAATATAGTCCATAGTGAATATGAGATTGTAGCGACCATATCTACCGACATGTTCACTTTAAATCACTCAATATTGGCTCATATGAATTCGACAAGTGTCTTTAATGATAACATGCAGAAAAAACTGGACAATTGATCTCAAAAGCAATTCTCTGTGGCGGATTAAGAGAAACCCCGATTTTGAAATGTGAGTGGTGAGTTTAGTATATTTTTAGCTATTTTTTTGCACCGCAAAATAGCGAAAAAAAGTCAATGGTCATCGATATATGCCGACAAAAGTTTTGGAATCTAGAGAAACAGAGCTTTAATTTGATACCAAATTTATTTTGCCAAGTATTGCAGGGACGTATATATGGGACGCTGAATTAGTGATGCGCGCCCTTGAATGCATTTGAGTAGTCCGCCATATTTACGGGATGATACGTCACATGCAAGGCCTCTATTGAAATATGTGTTGAAAATAGGCCTATTGATCCGATGAGATGCACCTGCACGATTAACACTGCGCCCGTCGGTACTCCGCGAACCGCGCGCACGCGATACGCACCGCAAGCACGCGTTAGCGAGCCACTCGCACGCGATAGCGCGCGGACAGAGAGACGGACGGACGGACGGACACGCCATGATTAGTATTATGATATATTTTAGATACATAACAGTCCTCGGAGCAAACTTTATAAATCTAATGAAATGTAATTTCATATATTGAATCAAAATGAAACAATTGTGTACTTTTGGTAGAAAGCGAGAATAAGAATTTTGCTGCAAATAAAAGCTTCATAAACGGGACCATAAAAACCATGGTTGAGACACACACAAAAAATATTTATCAAAATGTTGGCGTTTCTTTTACTTTGAAATATTTTAGGTATTATAATTTGCTGATGATTAGAGAATAAACGATAGGAATTTTTATTTTGCCTATCCTCTACCGTGTGATAGACGACAGGCAGGTCCAATATTTTGAGTAGTGGATGCCGGCGTAGCCGGTATCCACTACGATAAAAAATATTGACCTGCCTGTCGTCTATCATAGGAGAGGATAGGCAAAATAAAAATTCCTATCGTTTATTCTCATTCTTAGTCAGTTAAATATTATTTTAATAACTGTAAACAATTTTTTTTAAAGCAAAAAATAAGTTACCGTCATAAAAACTCCCTCATTATAAAATGAACGAAACTTGTTTACAACTTTCACGTATTCTGTTGCGCGTACTGCTAGCGCGTCGCGTATTCCGCACTAGTCTACGCATACAGCGCGATACATACGCGCACCTCTACAAGCGTGTAAAGCATTATCAAGACGCATGATGACGTGGGGTCGTCTACGGCCTGATAAACGGCACCCGAAATCTTGCGAGTGTCCAATCAAAAATGTGTCTACGAACTAGACCACTCCCACTGACTAAGAATCAAACATAGACGGCTGTGAATTATGCCCTTCCTTAATTGATCAATTTACCTTTAAGCACGGAACAAACTATATTTGTTTCACCTTGCATTAGACATTAGGCATTAGACAGTTTTTGCCTTTAATCAAAAATGCAATGCTGCGACATTTGCATCATGACTCAAAAACCACAAAGATTTTTCTATATTAAATTTCAATCACTAAACAATTGAGTATCACTTCTTTTGATTGTTTAAAAAGTTTGAAAATTCAAATAATTCGACTGAATATTCAGTCAAAAACGATATTTGATTGAATATTCAATTAGGAAATTTATGAGGGTACACGAAGTCATGTAATAATCTGTGTTCGTATTTCACCTTTCGTTAGGGATTAGATCCAAACATGTTCGACACGACGCACTTTGCTGATCAGCAAAAATGCAATGCTCTGAACTACGCCCATGCTCGAGGGAAACTGACTGAACCAATCCAATCAACTGCAATCATAGAATGGCCATCAACTCTTGTGTCATCAATCATTACTACCATTGAAGAGGAACATACCATTGCTTTCATTGGTACCTCAACAGGACAACTTATGAAGGTAAAATTTCTTAAATAACGATGGCTTAGAACCATGAACCATGGCCACTATATTCAGGACTGGTGGAACCGCGGTGGCAGGGGTGGCGCGCACAACCCAAAAACGCCACGAATTCTCTAAATTCAGTAAACTTCCGATGTCAGCCGTGTAATTGAATGTGATTATTTTGAAATTTTAAAACGTTTAAGCTATCACAAACAAGTAGGCCTATGTTAATAAATAACATAAATACAAGCTAAAACCGTTGGGGTTCAATAATGAACCCACAAAACTAACCGAGTGTATGGAAAATACCATACGGCTGATCGGTTTTGCCGGCTCTCTCCGACCATCATGCCACTCGCCGCCTGGTCGTGAGCACGCACAAACGCTGCTGTGTGTGAAAGTTAATATGCATAATAACCAGTGCGATTATACATTCCCCGGTTTGAAGAGCTCTAATTTCTTTGTTTTAACACACAAAATTATGACACCTTCAAATCATCATACCAAATCAGCGAACTTGCACGTCACAAAAACAGAAGTAGATCAAAGTTTAACGTGGCTGTGTACTCTAGACATTGTTTCTTTCGCGTAATTGAGCTTTTTTGAAATGTATTTACTTTGTTATGTTTTTTTTTATAAATACATGGAAAGAAAATCCAGATTTGTTAACTCGAACTGCTCTATTTTATGGATTTTATTTCACTATTTCACTCGTTTCCGCAATTTAAAAGGAAAGAAAATCTTCGTTGTACCATCCCCAGACAAACAAGTACCATCGGGGTACACGCGCGCAACAACGCATCGCGTTTTGTAGTCGCGCAATTTGTTAACGCACAGATACGCTACGCACACGCAGCGCTTATCTGCATGCGCGGCGCATCTTATGGAAGCACCACGGAAGCACTGATTTCACAAAAACCTAGCGGTCAAATGCCTCCGTTTTAGCTGATAAAATGTGAATTTTTTTCTCAAGTTCTTTCCCCGATTTAAACATCAAGATATGAATAGATTTCGCCCAAACTTCATGCCGCATTCTCCTGTGAGCTTCGATCAAAGTGCAAAATGTGACCACTTTAAACTTCAACGGCCTTTATTTCAATGTTCATTTTCTCGGTAAAATGACGATTTAGGTACTCGATAACTCAATAAATACAGCATATATAGGTAAGCAATTATGCTCATCATAAAAAGCATGATCGACTTAAGGGCTGGGGTATGAACGTTTGGACAGTATTTATTGTGGGACATTAGAGCACATCAGACATATCGAATTGCATTCTGAATACGAAGAATGTCATTCTGATATCAAATAATTTTGATTTTTGAAATTCGCAATTTAATACACATTTTATGGCAAATCATTAAAAATTGATATTTTTGATATTTAACAGTACTTGAAGTAAACTTTATAAATCTGATGATTTATACTTAAAGTGTATGTAGGTGGGATGAAAAGCCGACGATCAATTGAAAATTTTGACCTTTCGTATTGAAGATATGGATTTTTTCCCAAAACACCAATAAAATTTAGGTCTTTTTGGGAAAAAAATCCATATCTTCAATATGACAGGTCAAAATTTTCAATTGACCGTCGGCTTTTCCTCCCTGCTACATAGACTTTAAGAATATGTCATTAGATTTATATAATTTACTTCGAGGATTGTTATATATCAAAAATTTGAAAAATATCCAATTTTTATAATTTGTCATAAAATTTGTATTATATTGTGATTTTCAAAAAATGAAAATTATTTGATATCAGAAAGACATGCTTCGTATTCAGAATGCAATTCGATAGGTGCTCTCATGTCCCACAAAAAATACTGTCGAAACGCAATAAACGCTCCTTTTAGATCCCTTAAGAAACGGTTTTCTCGCTTTTTTTATATTTTGGTATATTTCCGATTTTAGCCTGGGCATCATTTTAATGCCTTATATGGTCAATATCTCAAAAAATAAGGCCAATATCAAAAAACTATAAAAAAAAAAAGTTTTTGGAATGATGCCTCAAGACTAAGAAAAAACAAAAACAAAAATTTTTGGAAAGAGTGTTTTTTGTTATGATGTACCGAACAAAAATTAACTTTTTTGTGATTTTCATCATACTTATTGTTTTTACACCAAATCTGTATTTATATTGAGATTCATTGATGTCGTGCCTTTATAAAAATGTATACTTTTATATGTCTTGCGTGAATAATTGCAAAGTTATGGCACTTTTACTACATGCATGTCTGAGAGTACATAGCCTCCTTAATTGGATGGAAAAATAACGTGTTTTTCGAACTAGCAAATTTCAGTACAGCGGCAACATTAAATTCCATTTTTTGGCAGTAATTCATATAACACAACCAGAATTACCTTCGCGTCGCGTGAAGCCTCGCTTGTAAAAATCCTTCTTAGTAGGGGGCACATCTCCCCTGAGACACCCCTTACAGTCACACAAGTGACACGCTGAAATTCACTTTTGCCACCCCTATAATTTATATGTGGTACTTAGATTTAGACGACCATTTTAGTATAAACTTGGGAAATAATGTTTTTGCGGGAATTTTTGTTTTTTGTTTGTTTTTGTGGGGTTTAAAACGATCAAAATAATGTTTAAACAATAAATATCTTATTTTGTACATAGCCAGATAGGGGTGTGTGGTGTGTGTGGTGTGTGGGGTGTCTGTACGTGCATTTTTAAATGCAAATGCACCCCACACACACTACACACACATCGTTATGAAAAAACACATAATATTTGCATCCTTTACATTTTCTAAATAGTATCGTATTAGAGGCGGCGGAACCAGCAGGGTGTACGAGACAGTTAGTTTAGGTAGCCCTGTACTGAGGGATGATCATCTGAAAACAACAGAAGACGGTACACAACATCTGACAGTACTTACTGAAAAAAAGGTAACATATTGAACAGTTTTATGGTTAAGAAACGAAATGCTCCCTTTTCGAAGACATTAGTCAAAAACGTAGATATGGTAGATATAGACAAAAACCCAAGGCAATCTCCACAATTGGACATTTGTTTAGAGATTCGAGGTTAAATGAGCCTCATCTGACATATCAAATTTTGAGCCATGCATTCTTGCTATAACCATGCTATAACCTACTTTGTAACCCCGTTTTGATTGTGATAGGAATTGATATCAGAATATGGATTTCAAAAATCATTGCTCTCTTCAGTGCGAGAGTTCGAGCCTCGGTGAGGTTCAACAATGTTCTCGTGAAAACAAATTACGGTATATGTTGGTAGAATAGAAGACTGCACCTATATTGAGCTGCGTCCATGCATGAGAATGTTTAATAAGGTGTGGCTTGGGCCAAAGTGTCAGTGAAAATCTGTAAAGTGTGCACAGGCCTGTGAACTATAAATCCCCAAATGTATTGATTACTTTTTGCCAAAATTTCGCTGCTTATCATCCGATAGTCATACATTCTAATCAGTTTTCTTTTTTCTGATAATTTTTAACAAATAAAAGATATTCAAATTGCGCGTTGAAAACTGTGGCTACTACACAACCTGTGATGACTGCATCGGTGCTACGGAGGAAGATGGTGATCCATACTGCGGATGGTGTAGTCTTACTAGAACGTAAGTAAAAATTCGCAATTCGCACAATATAATATATTCAACTATATTTGCTCACATCGAAATTTGAATAATATGGCATCTAAATAATGTGATACTTAAATCCTAAAAAATTACTTTTGGCTGAATTGTGTTTGAAAAATTAATATCTAAATTGATAAATTGGAGAAGTCGAAGAAACTGTATTCCCATCTTTTACATGCATATAGTACTATCACAAATTTCTTTCAAGTGAGTATTTTGTGATTCTAGTATCTTCTTTTTATGTAATTTTTCAGTATAGATATCCACAAAAAAGCATTCCCAAAATTTCAGTTGATTCCGATTTTGCGTTTGCGAGCTATGCATGATTATGCGCATTAGACTGCTCCATAGGCCACTATGTTGTAACTGCGTTCTGTTAAGCCAGAACGTACACATTTGATGATATTTTTGCCAAGCGAATGAATCTGCAAGGCTTTTATTGCAAATAAATATTATGTAGCCAGAATTTTACGGTATAAAAATCCCCTTTTTCTTAAAAAAAAAAGAAGAACATTTGGAGGATGAGGCTGTAAATCACGAATAAGTGTTTCATAATATTATTCCTAAAGTTTTTTTTGTTTGTTTTAGATGTACGCGTAAAACTGACTGTCTTCTGCCAGATGTATCAACTCGTTGGTTATCATACAATGAAGCGCAGTGTTTGGAAATTAGCTCTGTTAAACCATACGACAGTCAACCATACACCGTACAACAAGATGTAAGTATACCAAAAACACCCAATACCAAACACTATATTGATTATTATATATCTTTTTTCCTCTAAATAAATCCAAGTAAGGTAAATCATCTACAGTAAAGTGCTCAACCAAGAAGGGCGCTGGAATATATTTAAAATCAACTTGGTGGTTGACTAAAACATTGCTGTTTACAACGTTTTTTCATGAAGGCCAGCCTAGTAGACCAGGACGACCTACACTCATATCAGAACATAATGCAAAGTGATGATATTCACAGACAGTTCAATTGCCATAAATCTACCGACACAAACTATTTTTTACTGCAGATTTATGCCAAGTGAACTAATAATTATAATTATTTTACTTTTAAATAAAAATATACGACCATAAAAAAAAGCTTTAGCATCATGTATTTGAATGTGTGAAATTATGTTTCAGTTTCTTTCCAATGTTTCTGTGAAACACATTTTATTTTCTTGTTTTATTAGTACATTTTATAGAATTATGCCAAGAATGAGGTTTGGGTATTCTAAATTTTAATATTTTTCCCAATACGTGAATTATGAAACACCAACTTTGGTTTCAAACAGATAACTGTGACGGTCGAGCAGCTTCCTGATCTAGCAACAAGTACAGACTACGAGTGTGTCTTTGATTATGGAGACACTCATTCCTTATCATCCATGGCAACAAAATCCGGCAACGATCTAGTTTGTATGACGCCCCCTACTAATGATTTACCAGAAATACCCGATGGAAGAGGTGAGTTATAGGCAACAAACGTTTTGCACGTAAAATCAATTTCATTATTAGTAGCTGTAAATATGATAATTATGAAAATAGGCCAATAATCATGATAATGATACCTAGAATACGTTATTTATGTTAAGAGCATTAGTTATCACTTTGTGTACCATATTTACAGATTATATCACGACGGTTTTGTCCATTCGTTCTACGGAAACTGGAGTTAAATTTGTGGACACAAATCATACATTCTTTGAATGTGCGACTCATGAGAGGTATGAATAGTTTAAAGCCAAAACGTTATTTTTATATCTTATGTAGTGGTAGTAGTAGTGGTAGAAGTAGTAGTAGTAGTAGTAGTAGTAGTAGTCATAGTAGTAGTAGTAGTAGTAGTAGTAGTAGTAGTAGTAGTAGTAGTAGTAGTAGTAGTAGTAGTAGTAAAAATCTTTAAAACCCGCATTCCGCATTCGTTTTTGAAACAATTTTTTTGTTCATCCTTATTATTATTATTATTATTATTATTATTATTATTATTATTATTATTATTATTATTATTATTATTATTATTATTATTATTATTATTTTATTATTAACAGGTGTCTAGATTGTGCAAGAAGTGTCTGGGACTGTGTGTGGTGTGTGTATGGCGATGTATGCTCTCATGACAAGAGCCTATGTCCTGATGACACTGACAATACACTCATAGCAGGCATGGAGGTAAGTCGTGTTCCAGGTATGATAACAACGACATCAATATGAAAGAATAGCTGCTTGCATCAAGAGGAGTTCACAAATGACATGAAATGTAATGCTACTTATTTTAAGAACCTTAACAATGATAGTGACGATGAAGTTGGTAATGAAACTCTCTATAATATTGACATAGAACTCGAGGATGTGATTGAATCCATTAGTGAAGCAAGAAATAATAAGTCGCTTGGTTTAGATTCGATTCCTAATGAACTTATTAAGAATGGTGGAGATTACCTAGCAAAATCTCTTCACGTGTTATTTAAAAGATTAGTCACATTAAAAAGCATTCTAAAAGAATGAAATAAGGGCATCATTATACCAATTTGTAAGAAAGGCGACAAGAAAGATCTCAATAACTATAGAGGTATTAGGTGTGTCAAAGATCTTTTCAGGGCAGGTTCAGGAAGGATCACAGGTGTGAGGAACACGTCTTCACACTAAAGAGTATTGCTGCGATGAGATTGGCTGAAAACAAGTCAACCTTCCTGGCCTTCCTTGATTTCCGGAAGGCGTTCGATACGGTATGGAGAGATGGTCTTCTCTCCATTGCTTGGAAATTAGGAATAAGAGGTAGTGTATGGAAACTCATTGATAGTATGTACACTGATGTTCAGGTCAAGGTAACTTTTGGGGATATTGATACAGACTTTAACATAGAAGACGGCGTGAAACAGGGCTGTGTGCTTTCCCCAATTTTATTTTGCGCCTACATAAATGAGTTTTCTAAACTGTTAAAGGATTGTAATTTAGGTGTGCGATATTGAAATAGGGTGTTTGTTTTGGGCAGATGATATTTTCTTAATGGCTAATGATGCAGATGAACTTCAAACAATCCTTGATGTCGCCTCGTCATTTTTTCGCGCACCTGGCGGCTTGGTTTTAATTATGACAAATCGAATGTTATGATCATAGGTAAAGAATCCAATAGGCAGGGAAAACCATGCTCTGGAAGTTAGGAGAAAGCACCATCTCTACTTGTGATTCATATAAATATCTTGGTGTCCACATAAACAACAATTTGTCCGATCACACGCATGTTTCGGAAGTTATTAAAAAAGGGTAATAGACACAAAAGTGTATGTTCCAATAAAAAATAAATAAAAATAAAAAACAATAATAGTGGCAATTACCACCACCACAAGAAAAACAACACTAATAATAATTGCACCTCTATCCCCGTTGACATGAAAAAAATACAAATACAATCGTATAATCAATTAATTTTTGACAACACTCTGATTTGACAGCATCACGATCCAATTCCTTCTCGCCAAGGTCCAAGAGAATGCGCGCAACTTGAAATACTTGATGAAGAAGTGCTTTTAGCGGTAGGACCAGAACGGGAAATTGACATCACAGTATCCAACTTACCAGATAACTTTCCAGATGTGAACCAAGTGCCCGTATGTTAAATACATTATAATATAAGTAATATTTACTAGGAGACGTGTTTTAATATCGGATATATAAAGGTTATAAAACGTTTTCATAAAATGTTCAAAATCGTTTAAATGTTGGCAAAACATATTCATGATATTTCCAACTGTTTTGCAATATCATTGTGTTAATAATATTATAAAAGTATAGGCATACGTTGCGTTTTTTGAAAGAAAAATATTTTGTAACTTTTCATGTGCTTTTAATTTAAAACTAAAGTGTTAGTGTTTTCATAATGGTTTAAAACCTTGCTGGGTTTCATATGAACGTTGTTAACAATGTCGTATTATATACTTACACGGTGTACGATACAACCCGCTTACAGGTGGATAGCTACCTATGTATACTGTACATTGAAGGAATAGAAGTTGAAATTCCTGCAGTAAGGGATACCGTCAACATGGACCTCGTTCGCTGTCAGGGGACGAATGTGAGTTTTGGCTTTTTACCTCGTTCTTTGCAAAATATTTAATTTGTTATAATAGATGTTAAATTAGTGTTCACAATAGCGGTGAAATTTTACGATTTATAAAATGCAACACATTGATGTAGGCCACATAGGTTTTTATTGCTTTGTGTTGTAATGATGAATGGACGTAACCAGGTTGACAGAATGTTTTTTCATTAAGTGAATCATGAAAAGAACAAAACGTAAATCGCCTATTTGTGCTACCTCTAGATGTACAAGCTATAATAAAAAGTTATGTGTCTTTTTGCATTACCCTTCAACATGTTCAAAGCACGTGTACATGGCCAACATTCAGGAATTTACAGTAACTCTGACCTTGCACTGGCATTGGGGAGGAACGCGAAGAACGATAGATGATGAGTATGGTTTTCAAGGTTAGTTTAACGACATTCCATATTCCCTTGCTTTTTTTGGGTTGGGTTGTGTGCCGGTTGGGATTTGTGTTTATTCGTTGTCATGTTTAATTGTAACACTTTGGGTTGGCAAACTGTTCATTCTTTCTTATTAAATATATTCAGTTTCCTCTTGTAGCGAGCAATCGTTCCCCATTGTGTTTATTTGTTCTTGTGCAGGATGCGTATCCCCATTACCTACTTTACTTATAATTATACTGGGGAAATGATTAAGCATCAGTAATGATCTCCTTCACTTGTGTACTTGCGTACATATTTGTTTGTGTGTATTGTTTACCATGACTGCTATAACATTAGACCCAGCTTTAACCACCGTTTATCAGTGGGAGCTAGTAGCCTAATGGATAAGGCATCCGTCTGCAGATCGGAAGGTCGTGGGTTCGATTCCCATGCCGGCATATTACCTTGCTTTTGTTTTCAAGTTGGGTTGTGTGCCGGTCGGGATTTGTGTTTATTCGTTGTCATGTTTAATTGTAACACTTTGGGTTGGCAAACTGTTCATTCTCTCTTGACATTCCACATGATGCAGTCATGTCTACAGTAGAATTCATCTCGACCTTTGCAGGACTTAACCCCATTAAAAGCTATTAAACCAAGATAACACTCATTGAAACAGCTCAACTGATTAAATCGGATCTTCTCTGGCTGTGCACATGTGACTGTTTTCATGTGCGACATCGCAATAAAGTTTGTATTATAGCTTCAGTTGGGTAACCGATTATAAAGGAAACGAAAGGAAACAATGGTATGTGTACTTTTGTTCACGAAATGAGACAATGGCGTGCTTTTTGTAAACCAGCATTCTTGAAAATGAGCAACATAATGATTATTGACTTAACACAGTTTGGAAATAATTTCTTCATATTTTTGGTGTTATCTTGCGTTTACATATCCTTCCTAAAACACAAAAGTACGACCCTCTCCAAACACCTAAATTAGCTAAAAATTTAGGACATGTTACAAAACTATATTGTCTAGAATTTTAGAAGAGTACTTTTAATATTGGCCGGTTATTTTTCACACAGCGACGTTAACTAGGCAATGTACTATTACCTATAACATTAACTAAAACACCAAAGTACGAATATTTCCAAACATCTAAATTAGCTAAAATTTAGGACATGTTAAAAAACTATATTTTCTAGAACTTTAGAAGAGTACTTTTAATATTGGCCGGTTATTTTTCACACAGCGACGTTAACTAGTCATATCCCCATACTTTTAACGTAGGGCTATTTGTAGAGGTCACGCGTCAATGGGAAAGAGCACTGTGTATTGTGTATAGGAAAACGGACAGTAACTGCAGTATGATCAGTTAGTTTTGTAGTAATTCAATCAATATCCAGATCATGCTCCAATTCGAATTATACCATTTTCCCCTTCTGTAGTTACCTTGTTCAAGTGCGAAGTTGATCGTCCTGACTGTAGCCGATGTGTTTCTGGATTAACTACCAGGCCAGAACTTCAACTTCAATGTGGATGGTGCATTGATTCCAAGCTGTGTGCAGTGGAAGATCACCCAAACTGTATTGAATCTAGATCATTGATAAGGGAATCTGGAAACGAGAACTGTCCAAGTCCTGTCATCACTTCGGTAAGCTGGCAACTGTTTCTACATTTGCATTTGCATTTTGTATACAGTAAGCATATTTACATAAAATATCCGCTTCCTTGTTATTGTTTTTTTAAAGTAAGTAAAATAAACGCAATGTATGTATTTTATACTTATATTCTTTTGTAGATGTGGCCTCCATCTGGTCCGATCGAAGGTAACACTCTAATAGATATTAACGGCACAGACCTCGGTAGAGGGTTCGATACCATCAAATCGGTCATGGTAATAGTAATGTTAATATTATACTCATCTTTCTTTTTAAATGTGGCCTCCATCTGGTCCTATCGAAGGTAACACTCTTATAGATATTAATGGCACAGACCTCGGTAGAGGGCTCAAGTCCATCAAATCGGTCATGCTAATACTAGTAATGTTAATATTATACTCATCTTTCTTTTTAGATGTGGCCTCCATCTGGTCCTATCGAAGGTAACACTCTTATAGATATTAACGGCACAGACCTCGGTAGAGGGTTCGATACCATCAAATCGGTCATGGTAATAGTATAATGTTAATATTATACTCATCTTTCTTTTAGATGTGGCCTCCATCTGGTCCGATCGAAGGTAACACTCTTATAGATATTAACGGCACAGACCTCGGTAAAGGGCTCAAGTCCATCAAATCGGTCATGGTAATAGTAATATTAATATTATACTCATCTTTCTTTTTAGATGTGGCCTCCATCTGGTCCTATCGAAGGTAACACTCTTATAGATATTAACGGCACAGACCTCGGTAGAGGGTTCGATACCATCAAATCGGTCATGGTAATAGTATAATGTTAATATTATACTCATCTTTCTTTTTAGATGTGGCCTCCATCTGGTCCTATCGAAGGTAACACTCTTATAGATATTAACGGCACAGACCTCGGTAGAGGGTTCGATACCATCAAATCGGTCATGGTAATAGTAATGTTAATATTATACTCATCTTTCTTTTTAGATGTGGCCTCCATCTGGTCCGATCGAAGGTAACACTCTAATAGATATTAACGGCACAGACCTCGGTAGAGGGTTCGATACCATCAAATCGGTCATGGTAATAGTAATGTTAATATTATACTCATCTGGTCAGGACCATCTGGTCCTATCGAAGGTAACACCCTTATAGATATTAACGGCACAGACCTCGGTAGAGGGTTCGATACCATCAAATCGGTCATGGTAATAGTAATGTTAATATTATACTCATCTTTCTTTTTAGATGTGGCCTCCATCTGGTCCGATCGAAGGTAACACTCTTATAGATATTAACGGCACAGACCTCGGTAGAGGGTTTGATACCATCAAATCGGTCATGGTAATAGTAATGTTAATATTATACTCATCTTTCTTTTAGATGTGGCCATCTGGTCCGATCGAAGGTAACACTCTTATAGATATTAACGGCACAGACCTCGGTAGAGGGTTCGATACCATCAAATCGGTCATGGTAATAGTAATGTTAATATTATACTCATCTTTCTTTTAGATGTGGCCTCCATCTGGTCCGATCGAAGGTAACACTCTTACAGATATTAACGGCACAAACCTCGGTAGAGGGTTCGATACCATCAAATCGGTCATGGTAATAGTAATGTTAATATTATACTCATCTTTCTTTTTAGATGTGGCCTCCATCTGGTCCTATCGAAGGTAACACCCTTATAGATATTAACGGCGCAGACCTCGGTAGAGGGTTCGATACCATCAAATCGGTCATGGTAATAGTAATGTTAATATTATACTCATCTTTCTTTTAGATGTGGCCTCCATCTGGTCCGATCGAAGGTAACACTCTTATAGATATTAACGGCACAGACCTCGGTAGAGGGTTTGATACCATCAAATCGGTCATGGTAATAGTAATGTTAATATTATACTCATCTTTCTTTGTAGATGTGGCCTCCATCTGGTCCGATCGAAGGTAACACCCTTATAGATATTAACGGCACAGACCTCGGTAGAGGGTTCGATACCATCAAATCGGTCATGGTAATAGTAATGTTAAAATTATACTCATCTTTCTTTTTAGATGTGGCCTCCATCTGGTCCGATCAAAGGTAACACTCTTATAGATATTAACGGCACAGACCTCGGTAGAGGGTTCGATACCATCAAATCGGTCATGGTAATAGTAATGTTAATATTATACTCATCTTTCTTTGTAGATGTGGCCTCCATCTGGTCCGATCGAAGGTAACACTCTTATAGATATTAACGGCACAGACCTCGGTAGAGGGTTCGATACCATCAAATCGGTCATGGTAATAGTATAATGTTAATATTATACTCATCTTTCTTTTAGATGTGGCCTCCATCTGGTCCGATCGAAGGTAACACTCTTATAGATATTAACGGCACAGACCTCGGTAGAGGGTTCGATACCATCAAATCGGTCATGGTAATAGTAATGTTAATATTATACTCATCTTTCTTTTAGATGTGGCCTCCATCTGGTCCGATCGAAGGTAACACTCTTGTAGATATTAACGGCACAGACCTCGGTAGAGGGTTCGATACCATCAAATCGGTCATGGTAGCAGGACGCCCGTGCGACCTTATAGACAAGGACACCTATGAAATGAGCCAGCGGTAAGCTGATGGATATGATAAAAGTAATGTTCTTTTAAACCTAAACCTAAAAACGACACATGAGCCAAGCCTTCAAATTCGAGTGTTATATCAACTAACTTCCTCCAACATTGCAGCATATCTGTAGCAGCATATTGCAACATATCTGTAGTGTTAGAAGAAGAATTTTAATTCTTAAGGTTAAAACTTAGAATTCTTAAATTTTAAGGTTAAAACCTTATTTAAAAATGACAGGAGCGAATCAACCCCACCATCATAACCGCCTCCGTTTACTAGTTTACTAACCGATCCAGTAACTTAAATAAAGGTGTCAACAGCAACAGAAACAACTGTAGTAGGATGTGTACGTTTCACCTGTATGTGTCTATCTTTCATCATTAGATTGTTATGTATTACATCTATGAGCGGGGCTGTGGTAACAGGAGATGTGTTGATCACTGTTGCTGGAATCGATAACACGGATCAAATGAATGAGCCTGGTACAAATTTTGCCTATAAGGTATTGATGAATTACTAAGGTTGTTGGACATAGGGATAGTTATTTATTTAGGATGATGATTACTTTTCGATAACACAGTTTCTCCTTCGCTAAATAAGGACATTATGTCCATCCAATGTTGACTAAATTTATTAATCAATGTATTTTGAACAAAACAACTATGCTTCGATTATTCATTTTAATATAACAGCTGGTTTGAATTCTTGCTTTCACAGGATCCAGGGATCCTTGCCTTTAGTCCATTGTTTGGTCCTGAAGCAGGTGGAACTAAATTGAAAATAAAAGGCACTTCTTTGGTAACAGGACGTTATATGCAAATACACATTGGAAACTCAGCATGTGGTTTAGAAAGGTGAGTTTAATTCAATAAATAAATTAATTGAAATATTGTATTACTCAAAGGAGATACAGGTACCACATTTATTTTCCCATGTCAAGTGAGGAACATAGTCAATGTTGTAATGATCCCCTATCTCGGGTGAAAAGTGTAATAACCCGCCCTCCCCTTCCGCACACACAGAACAAAACAAATTGCTCAAGAAGGCCAGAAAACTTATTTTACTTTTTTTTAATTTGCATAAATAACGCCGGAAATATAGTAATTATCAATCGACTTATAACTATCGTCGATATTTCATATGAATGTTGAAAGTTGATAGTTTGTAAAGTTCTTATGCCATCCTTATCGACTAAGTGTAACCTTTTGTGAACAGATCATTTGAAGGAGGATTTCGTGATCCTAGCATCCTCTTTTTATGACATTTGTGACCGTTCACGGCGAATGAGCCGTAAATTCCTCCCCGGTCAATTTTGTTTTATTTCGTGTTTAAAAATAAACATCATAAACTTAAAAATGGTATATCATTTGACTTCAAACGATATCCAGAAGCGGGGTTATGGTTTGTTAAACTTTGCTCCTTCAACAAAATTATAGCTTTATACGTTTTTACATGAGCCTCTTTTTCCACATTTCTGGCAATAAATATCAAACAGTCATAATTGGCGGTCATTTCAAATCATCCCCAAGTCAACGAGGTTTAAGAAAGTTCTCTCATTGTTAATTGTTGGTTATGCATACCTGTACAAAATACAATGCCTGGTAACCCACCACTTGAACAGGATTTAGCAAAAGCAAACAAAGACCGGAGCTATTAAAAGTTCTATAGCCATCTAAGGTAGAAGCGTATTATCCACTTCAACAATAGGATTATTGATTAGTTTTGACTATCAAAATGAGACAGATGTCGGGTCAGCTTAAGTTACTGATGAATACGACCTTTGTACACATTTTACACCGTAACTCAGAATACAATTTAGGGAATTTACGGCTTATTTGTGCTGCCGGGTCACATTTTTCAGTAGATATCCACGAAAAAAACTTATTCCCAAAATTTCAGTTGATTCCAATTTTGTGTTTGCGAGTTATGCATGATTATGTGATTACACTGCTCCATACGTCACTGTTGTAATTTCGTTCTGGTATACCAGAACGAAATTCAAATTTGAGGATATTTTTGCTAAACGAAATAATCTGCAAGAAATTTTTGGCACATAAACATTATGTAGCCAGAGGTATATCCAGTGGTATAAAAATCTCAACCTTTTTTAGAAACGTGGGGGATGAGGCTGTGGATCACGAAATGCCCTTTTAATTAATTTATGTTTTTAACATTTTAAACTATTTTAATTCAATATGATGTTAAAACCTTGAAAAGCGACATAATCTGTTGTTTTCAGGTCATACCCGAATCATTGATTTTAACGTCCCTCTTTTATTCTGCTGCTGAAGACACAAAACAAACTTTTCTTAATAATGGCGGCAAAGTATTTCAAAATATTTGTGTTCATCGATTTTACTGCATTCATGTCTCTTTTTAGTATTGCTGCTGATGACACAGAACTCACCTGTTCTACGGGATCGGCAGTCTCCGGTTACAAAGCTCAACTTAAAATGACTTATGATGGAGCAGAAAGAACGTCTGAAGATGAATATGAGTATCAAGATAATCCCGCTATTAACCGGGTTCAACCAAACGAGGCTTTTAAAGCGTAAGTTCACTTTCGTATAGATTATATCCTATATCGTTTTTATATATTCAATGAGTTGCTGTTAATAACGAAGCACTCATGTCGTTCGTAATGTGGTTGACTTACTGTACAGGGTCACGCTGATCTTATTAAATTTTGTGAGAGATGATCATAACATGGAGAGGAGATGTCTATATAACCAGATGATAACTAAGGCCTAAACCTATGACCTAAAATCTAAGACCTAATATCTAATATCTTAGTATTAAGACCTAAGATCGAAGATCTAATATCTAACACCTAAGATTCCTCTCAAATAACATCCAATGGCTTTAAAATTAGTCTTAATTTTATAGCTAAGGGGTTCTAATTAGAAAACTAAGACCACAAGTTTATGGTCTAAGTAGATTCCCTTAGATATAAGGAACCTTTTTAAAAATGTTTAATAATTGTATGTACTTTTAAGGGGAGGACGAGTTCTTCGAGTTACAGGAAGCAAGTTGGACGTTGTTCAGACTCAACAAGTGAGGATATCTATAGGGGGAAAGATATACACTGAGGTAAGGTAATAACTATTGTATTTATGTTCATTAAATTAAAGATTATGTAGACTGTTCAGCATGCAATTGCTAATGTTTAATATTAGGATGATTTAAAGGATGACTTTTCCCGAGAAAAATCGCAGTTGGTCAATATGTTGGGCAACTGTCATTCAACTAAGCTAGAAAAGAAGAATACACTGAGGATTAATAGTTCTTCTTCACTGATCCATTTGAGTTAATACTAGCTCACCTATAATGGTGGTAACCTCCTGTTGATCTTAATTTTACCACCTTCATTTCCAGAAAGAAAAAAATCGATTTTGGCAATAACCAGAATAAAATCGTGAATCGCAAAGGTACTTAACAATCATTATGTTCAGAACTGGTACGATGGCGCACCGAGTGATCATGCTGATTGTATCCCTAGCGATAAATCCTTCTAGACTTTTAAAATAAAAATGTCTTATTAATCTCATTTATTTTAACATTTAGGATTATGTTTATTCTGTTTCAGTCATGTAACGTTACCAACGAATATGGAACTTCCATGGAGTGTCCATCACCTGCTGTAAATCTTCCTACAAGTAAACGACGTCAAGCAGTTAGTGATGAAAGTGTTATAGCAATCATGGGATTCATCATGGATGGTGTCACTGATCTACGTACATGGTCTCAAAACCCACAAAACCGTTTCACCTTCGAATATTTCGAAGACCCGAACTATGTTCCGTTTTTAGAGGAAGTTTTTGTCAACGAGAAGGACGAATTTTTGGCAATAGAAGTAAGAAATACGTCGTTATTCCCAATACAAATCATATCATTCATAGTACGTTGTTTCAGTCAGTTACGTGGAGGCAAATACATATGTGTCAAACCATTTATTTTTTCGGACTCTTTCATATATAGTTTGCCCAGTGAAATAACGTACTGAAAATCGATATATCAATTAATCCCTCCAGACATCAGGTTATAAGTTAACTATTATATCAGCAATACGTTTTCGATCCCACCGTTTTTGCATTAATATAAGTATAATTTACGTATAAACAGAACAAAATATTAATTTCTGACATGATCGTGTCCTGGGTCTGAACTGTTTCCATTCGAAATATTGATGCCAAATTGGACAAAAGAAGCACATGGTCCTACTCCCATGACTTCCAGTTTTTAATCCCCTATTCATGTTGCGTGAATCACTCTATTGTGGACCATCCTTTTGATACTTAAGTATTTGGACAAGCGGAACAGTTTTGACAGGCCTTTTGTCTACCTCTCTGTTTGTAAGCAAACGAGGAGGTCGAAATTGTCCTCCTCGGCGAATACGAAAGTCAGCGTAATAGTACTGCACTACTCTTTCCGCACGTTTCCGTGTGGTAAACTTGAAACATGGTAACGTCACGGGCAAGTCCGCACACGAACACATTCTTCACTGCAGACAGTGAGATCGCCGCAGTGTTGTACCACCATCGCGCACCATTTTGGTGTACAACCAGGTGGTACTCGGCAATGGTGGTACACCAGGTTTTCCTTCATTTGGTGTACCACCTGGTGTACCAATGTTATGGTATACCCTAGGTAGCCCACCTGGTTGTACACCTGGTTTACAACCAGGTGTCACCCAAAGCGGTGGCACACCAGGTGTACCATTGCAACGGAGTGCTCATTGTAGTGGTACACCAGGTGGGCCAATGGTGGTACACCTGGTGCACCACCAACCTGGTTGTACACCTGGTTGTACACCAGGTGTATAACCAGGTGGTAGTCGGCAATGGTTGTACACCATAATTGTGTACATGAACAACCCCTGCACCATACTATAATAATCCATTTGGCTTCCTCGAGACACGTGCGATCAAAGGCGGTGCATCTTTAGCGAAGTGACCTCGCCTTACATAATACACTGCCTTCAACTGTCCGGAGGAAGCAAATGGACTATGTGATTTAGATACGTTACGCTATTTTTATGGAATTCATAATATGGTAATTCTAAGATTTGTCACAAAATTAACCTAATTTTGCCCGAAAATCTGTTTCCAGGGTGAAAGACTGAATTTAGCAAGTACTGAATCAGATGTACAGGTTTGGGTAGGCCAATACCCTTGTGAAGTTGTGAACCTTGGTTTGAATGTGCTGTCTTGTCAACTACCGGCAGAACTAATCAACAACGCAGATGTTACTGCCTCAAAGTTTACGCTTAATGCTACCGTAAGTCTTTAGTTTTTAGCAAAATATTATACTTGCATAATAGGGTAAATTGGGGTAAATGGAACGGTGGGGTAAATGGAACGCTGCGAATACAATTTCCTCAATCAAGAACAAAATTGGGCAACATCATACCGAGTGTTTCATTTACCCAACGCCATACGTTCCATTTCATTTCATTTCATTTTATTTAGCACTCAATATACATCAAAAATTGCAAACAAAAAGAAAATACAATAGATTGCACAGTATGGATAAAATACTTTTAAATCTTCTGTACATGTATGTAATTCAGGGTACCAGAATAAACTATTGCACGAGATGACAATGGAATAAATACCAATGAGTACCAAGGATAGCCCAAAAAGCCTTCCGAAGAAAGCTTAATTCCATTGGGGTCCTTGTAAAGCAAAAAACAATAAAGCAGCAGCAGCAATGATTAAGGCAGGAGGACGAGCAAAACATAACAAAGACGAAAAACAAACGAGCAAAAAGGGCCTAATAATTTTCATGATGCATAATATCACGCTCAGCTAGCCAAGCCTGTTCGGAAAGGTGCTTCTTGACAGCACGTTTGAATTGCGGCAAATTCCCAATTTCTTTGATTGATTTGGGTAACAAATTCCAATGGTGAATAGCAGTGAAATAAAAAGTATTGTATGCTTGGCCTTTGACTTTGGGGACAATGAAATTGACTGAGCTACCCCTGGTACTATATTTGTGAATGGACGAAATACGGGTAAAATTGGAATTAAGATAATCTGGTGCGGTACCCTGAAAATTTTTAAAAACGTTATTCATTTTCATTTGAATCACCCTATCTTTCACTGAGAGAAATTCAACTCTATCCCGCTCTCTCTGTCCAATATGAGAGCGAGGACCTAAGTTTAAAATAAATCTTACCACTCTGTTTTGCATTGTCTGTAACCTTTTCTTGTAATGTACAGACAAACCTGAAAACCATGAAGAACATGCATAGTAATAGTGACATAAAATCAGGGCAGTGCTCAGAGTTTTATGGCACTTTTCATTCAAAAAATGAGCATGCCTATACAGGAAAGCCAGTCTTTTGTTTCATACCCAAAACTTGGGTTTACTTGGTATTGGAGTGGAAGAAAATCTCAAAGGTTGTCACTGACCTTGAAGTGGTGCTACGGTTCAGTGAACAATACTAATTTAAGGGTATTGATTCCTAAATATTTGAATACTGTGCTGAGAGTTGCCATACAATATTGGCAATATGTTTGTTATCTAAAATAACATAAATGTTTTAAACAAAAAAAATAGTAGATTTTAAAGATGCAATTATGCAAATTAATATGCTAATTAGCTAATTATTTGGTTTGGTGTTCCATTTACCCCACAACAGATCCACTTGAGGTAAATGGAACATGGTTAACTAACCTTAAATATATATAACCTGTTAAATATCTTCTTGATAATTGGTTTAAATATTCATACTGCAGTTACTGTATACACAATACACAGAGCTCTCACAATTGACGAGTGACCTCTACAAGTAATGTATGTTAGAAGTATAGGCAATTGTGTGAAAGGCTCCCCAGTAGTCTTGGATGTTTGTTGATTTCTTTATTTCTTTCTATGTTTGAATTGTTTGAATAAAGATGATTGAATAATATACATATTAGGTACACAGGGTACATTAAAAACAGTGCATCCCGGCAGAATTACGTTTATTAGTAAGTAATAAGATACATAAGAAATTAATATTTAGCTATTTTTTATTTAACCATATAAAACCCTTACGCTTTGATCCGTCGAACATCGGATTTCATTAAAACCAATACCATTATAATTCTATTCAACTGGACTAACTCTTTTAGATGGCTACAGTATTAAGTTCTATCCATGACGCATCATAATGTTAATAAATATATTTTAAGGGTACTGGCGATCCTTCTGCTCAAAATTTCATGAATCGGAATGCAGTCATGCATGTTGAAAAGACAAATAGTTTCCACGGCTTCGAAAGAACTCGAATCAGAAATCTGTTAATTCCATCCTCTGTTGATTATACGACTGACGCCTTACGGAACTTGGAAAGGAGAAACAGAATTTAACATATAGACCTCAAAGGTGTTGTTTTTACTATGTTGGGTACTTACGATTATAACCCACTTTGAAACACTTACTCCTGTCACATCTTCGGTTAGCCCGTGAAGACAAATCAGTTAAAGCCATAATGTGAGATTTGCTTCACAACGACGCCCTCAATTTTACTCGGATTTCTACTTTTTGCATAATTATAATGCCCAGTGGTGTACTAAAATACCACGTAAAAGACTAAGCCTGAAGCGCTTTAATAACAATAAAATTTAACTTTTTATATTAAAACCGGGTCGACTCGGTTTTATTCAGAGTTCATCGATCGACTGCTTGCTAACATCTCCCGTGGATGTCGAGCTGCTTATATGTACACACGTCGAGCGCGATGCTCCGTGTAGTATTACATATCACGATCGGCGAGCGTAGTACATGCATTGTAGGCGCTGAAATGAAATCGCAATTTTCTTCGTTATACCACACTTGTTTGGCTCGAAATTAAAAGGGGATAATGTGATCAGTGAAAACAAACATTTAAATAGAAATCAATTCTTTATGCAAATCACACATTATTGCTGACCCTGAAGTTTCTGCTCGTTGATATGTTATTTATTATTATTTATTATTTTTATATGCTCAGATAATACAAGGTAATCTGGTATTCAAGAACATTGGACAAGTCAAGTTCTTGTTCTCTCAACCACCAACAAATGGCGATTCCGCAGGAGGACAATGGAAATTGATACTTATTTCACTGGTAACACTGGTAGTATTATTTGGAGTAATTATTGTACTGATACATATTTGGTACAAAAGGAGGCGGGAAAATATGATCGCACAAACTAAAATTCAGCTTATAGAAAGTCTCCAAAGATTACATCAAGGTAAATATTTGTAAACCAATTGTGTAACGTATCTAAACAACAATATTATGTTTGGCCATTAAACTCAAAATATGTCCAAATGTCTTTAGTTCCTATTATATATACATATTATACCATATTGTGGCGTACGGAAGTACAGATTTCAGATGCAAACCATAAGTATGTGGTTATTTTTTTCGTATTTGCAGAAGCTGAGAGGGGTCTGAAGGAAGCGGCATCAGGCACGGCTGTCAAGCTCTCTAACAATATCACCGTAGATTTGAATGACATGCAGATTCAGTACAGTCAACTTACATTTAAAAAACCACTCGGAAAAGGTAACCACTGTCTTGGTATTATAAATAACCAGCCTAGCTTCTTTCAGGGCGATTTATCCTTGTAGTTTATTTGAAGCACCACTGGGATCATAAAGGTACTTGAACGCTTGACATGTTAACGTATGGATGGCGGAAACCTTCAAAATACGCCTAAGAATACGCCTAA
Organism: Amphiura filiformis; assembly: GCF_039555335.1. Taxonomy (NCBI): domain Eukaryota; kingdom Metazoa; phylum Echinodermata; class Ophiuroidea; order Amphilepidida; family Amphiuridae; genus Amphiura; species Amphiura filiformis. The sequence continues at coordinate 37,148,764 of NC_092630.1, forward strand.
GAATACGCCTAACCTTAGACGTCTAAGATGCATTCTTAGGCGTCTAAGATGCAATCTTAGGCGTCTAAGAAATTCGCGGTAGACTTAAATCAACGAATCACAGGACCAGAAATCCCAAACAACCAATCATCTTAGGCGTATTCAATTATTGACCAATGAAATCTTAGACGCCTAAGATTTTATACGCCTAAGAATTCTTACACGTCTAAGATTGATATTTTAGTAATGGACGGTATCACCAATGTGATTTTCTCTGAGGACTTGCAGCAAAATTGATTAATTGGTTTGATTTGATTTTCGTTGGTTTGGTGTGCTGTTTTGGTGTGGCTAGTAGTAGTCAGGTATTAATGTTGATGAGCATGATCACGGCGACGACGACGACGACGATGATGATATGATGATGATGATGATGATGATGATGATTATGATGATGATGATGATGAAAATTAATACACAAACAACAAAGAGGAACAAACATGCCTAGCATATATTTATATACCTCCATGATTCTATTTTTAACATAGAAAATTTGACCTCTTGTCTTCTTGCACTTTGCAGACTGAAATTATGCATATCTGATCTCTTCAATTATAAAAGACGATTTGGCCTTGGCCCGGGGGGCCTTGGTGAAAATATGTCACACGCTGTTCGAATTATAAAGACATAGTTGGTTGACCTTATAATGTGTGTGCAGTAATAACTTGACCTCTGAACGTATTGGATATAAACGCATCATACCCTACACCGTCAGGTAAACTTTCTTGTTGAATGGAGGTACCGAGGTCTCTTAACTGTGTATTTTGGCTCAGTCATAGCATACGTGTTAAGAAAAAACATACATGAAAAGTGAGCAGGGTGACACCATAGACACGTGCTCTTTGTTTAAACATTACAAGTAACATGAATGGCAAACATTAATGTTTCATATTGCTTGCAACCCCCTCCCCCCAATCAATGTTGGAGCCAATACTAGTCCGTTCCTATCTCAGTATCAAAACAACATTGACTGGGTGGGTGCGGGGGGTGGTTAAAATTTCATACTAAATTTAATCCCTCATCACTGCCATCATCATCACCACCACGACTCTAATAATCATCTGACATCATTTGTATTATCCATCATCATCATCATCATCATCATCATCATCATCATCATCATCATCATCATCATCATCATCATCATCATCAACAACAACAACAACAGCAACAACAACACCATCATCATCATCATCATCATTATCATCATCATTTACACTATAGCCACACAAATAGAAATCTTACATTAACTGCAAGTCATCAGAAAAACAAATTATTTAAAACAAATTAAAGTTTTATCAGTTTGCAACAACAACATCAACTGCTAGATTATGTTCAAATGAAAAAAAGCCTATTATGTAAAAATACATTGTTCCGCCTGAGTTGTCAATAAAAATTCCCTTTAAAAGGGAAGGCCAGCCTCAATGCAGAAGAGGTCTTGTAAATAGTTTGGGTCACCGTGAAAGGCATCTTTTAGGATCACGCTTACATCCATGTTACATGACAGTTCCACAAACCATCAATGGTGATAACATGCACACTGAAACAGCACAAAACATTAACTCCTATAACTCCTGTCATCTCTTTAATTCATTACTCCAAATTGTTCTGCATTTTTGTCTTTACTGCTTTACCCATGCTTATTATTAAAATCAAGAAATACACTGCAGTTGTTAGTTAATTCGCTATATGTAAACTTAACTTACATGCACATTTTATTTTAAAATGATTTTATATTATTTCGCAATGTATAGTTTACTATAAAGTAGATAGTGGCAAGCACATGATAAAGGTCTGATCATTCACTACAATCGTCACTTTTAAACTGTATTTTTTGAATGTGTTGATTGTTAGTCCAAAACTCCTGCAAAGCTATGGACATGGCATCTTACCTACTCCATTCTGTAATAGTCTGCATTGTGTGTTTTCTCAGTCTTCAATCATTTTGTTGAATGTAATTTTATGAATAAAAAAAAAGAAGATAGAAAGTGGCTTCACTTTAGTTATGTGTCATTTACAGTATTTTTTACAGTATTTATAATAAAGTAAGACAATAATTCATATAAGTGCATGTCAAAATATCGGATATATTGTTCAATATTATAGCTAGCCCCTAAAAACTTTATTTTCCATCGGATTTTTCCCGTTGAAAAGACAAAACTGATGTTAAAGATAGCAATAACATTTTGAGTCATTTTTATCCATAAAACGATACAGGATAGGATAGATAATTACTTTGCGACTTCAATGTGGTCCATATAATGAAGATTTTGATTCTACAACATTATTAGATCTGTTATCAACATATCAATTATGCACTCACAGGCAACCAAACATCATGCTATGCTCAGTAGTCCACTGATATGACCTCGTCCAGTGATCATTCCCCGCTAATTACTAATTGTTGACCATGTCATTTTTTTGATATGCTGATTGCTGAACAAGTTTATGTTTATATGTGTAGGCCTAACCTATGATAACTTTTTAAGTCATAATTAATTCAAACATAACTTTGGCAATACTCAATCGTTTTCGTTCGTTGAAACAGCAAAACATACTTTCTTTTCCTTGCAAATCGAATTATCAGACATCAAAAACATTTCCACCACAAGAATTAAAAAAAATAATTCATACCAATAGGAGAAGGCTATAATCTTAGCTAATCTTTAGTGTACACAAATCCCATCTCAGAATTAGATACCAGCCCTATGGGCTGGCGAAAAGTGGCTGAAAAGAACAAAACAATGGGCCATTGTGCCGAAAGGTGGGAGAACATGTACCCTATCCCCCTCCCACCCCATCACCCCTTTCTCTTTGGGATTGACGCGGGTGGCTATGGAGAGAAAAGGAGTTCATTAAAAACACACCACCCAGCCATTGTTCGAAATATTCTCTAACGCACAGCGTCCGTTGTACGTTTTGATACCGTCCATCGTTAGTCACGGTCAAATGGTCAATCTTAGACGTGTAAGAATTCTTAGGCGTGTAAAATCTTAGGCGTCTAAGATTTCATTGGTCAATAATTGGATACGCCTAAGATGATTGGTTGTTTGGGATTTCTAGTCCTGTGATTCGTTGATTTAAGTCTACCGCGAATTTCTTAGACGCCTAAGATTACATCTTAGACGCCTAAGAATGCATCTTAGACGTCTAAGATTGCATAAGGTTAGGCGTATTCTTAGGCGTATTCTTAGGCGTATTTTGAAGGTTTCCGCCATCCATATTAACGATATCAACACGACGTCTTGTCGAAATCGTTTCTTTTACAGGAGAGTTTGGAAAGGTATTTCTGGCTACTCTCACGCTTCCCAATGCGACTAAAAATGTTGCTGTGAAGACAGTTAAGGGTGAGATAATGATATCCTTCTTTTACCATACTATTTCGTTGTAGTGGTAGCACTTTCATCTATTGGTAAGTGTGTAGGTGTTTAAAACATTTTTGTATTACCTTGTGCAGCATTATTATGTTTTTACCATATCCTGCTGTAACTGATCGTAATACTGGAAGTCAATAAATTCCAAAACAAAATAGAAAATAACCCTAGTTTGAATGTTTGCTAAATAGTGCTCTTTACTTTTATTCTAATCATCACATGAATGACATCACCGTGATCGTGGCGGCGTAGCATTTGTCCAATTCCGTGTCCCATAAGATGTTTATACAATGTCAATTCTTTCATGCAATGTACATGATGTATATGAGACTAAAAAGAACACACTGTTATCGCTTGAACAAGTTAGTTACTTCTTGCTTGTGTGAAATTCCCGTCGGTATGATTGATTTCAATATAGGTGATACAGACGCATCATTTACATTGACATTTTTGGAAGAAGCATTGATTATGAAAGATTTTGACCATCCAAATGTTTTGGGTTTGCTTGGTTTGACGTTTGATCCTAATGGGAATCCTATTGTAGTTCTGCCTTATATGAAGCATGGAGATCTGAGATCGCTTCTATTGAAAGCTAAAGATGTAAGTATTGGTATTTGATATCAATCTTTATTATTTTCACTTCATGCTTTTGTCAATTAGACAAGTTAAAGAAGATTCGCTCATTTTATAGATTAAATAATTTTGATCCATATGCCCTGCCATCGTCCATGGTTTGATTATCTTTGGTTTGATGTAACTGTATATTTCCCTCTTAATCATGTTAATTGGTAAAACACTCAAGAATAATCATGTCTTGTTATTAGTCCCATGAAATCAGCGTTGAACAGATGTTAATCTTTGCCCACGATGCAGCCAAGGGAATGACATACCTTTCTGAGCACAAATTTGTACACAGAGATCTGGCAGCCAGGAATTGCATGTAAGAAAATACTTTCCTTTATCATACATAAAAATCACAAAATATTACTAAATATTATCAGGCTTGGCTTAGACTGGTTGGTTTAGCTATTTTAAAGAACCACATATTTATGCTATCCTTTAAGTCCCAAACTGAAAATGCCTGTTTCCCAGGAAAACAGCTGATAGCAGGCCAGACCATGACCAGATGGTAACATAGGTTTGTTTTACCTTGAAGGCATGAATAGTCTGGCAAATTTGGGCTAACTTTCCCCTGAGCAATATGCCATAAACTAGTAGGACAACTGGCCAGTATCTACTGGTCAGTTTATACTCTCATCTCTCATTTCCACATCTGCATCTGTTGTTTATTCTGTGGCTTTAAAGTAAAAATTCAACTTAATGTACACAATGGTTACACTTCATAGGATCGACGAGCAACTCGTTTTAAGGATAGCTGATTTCGGTCTCTCTAGGGACATGAATGAGTCCGATTACTATCAGAGTGGTGACCGTAAGGCTAAACTGCCTGTCAAGTGGATGGCTCCAGAGAGTCTTGCTAAAAGACTATACAGCGTCAAGTCAGATGTGGTATGTTCTTATTTTGTAAGGATTTTTCTAAATAAAACAATGGTCAATTTGACAAATATTTATAGGTTAATGAACGCGTATTACTTGTTGGGAAAGAAATTAGACAAAATAATGCACTTGCGCTGATGTTGATGCGTCTAATGCACGAGCCCCGAATTTCTCGAGCAACAAGTAATACAAGTTCATTAACCTATTTCATACACGAGAAGAAAAAACATGTGGTTTTTACTTTTATAATAACAAAATTATCACTAAAAATATTAGAAAACAGAACCAAACTGCGCGTAGTACGCGGAGTGCAATTAGACACAATCAATGCATGATTTTGATTTTTCTTGCTTGATTGGTTCTCACTATCGAAGAGTGTATGAATATGCAATATTCCAGTGTGCCTTAGTATGCTTTTTAAAAGTAAGATCCTGCTGAACTGGACTAAAGAATGGCAAAGCGAACAAGAAGGAGTATCCTTTATTACAAAACAGGTATTTTGGTCATTTTGAAAATTGAATTCAATATCAAATACCTGTACCTTGTATTTGATTGTTTTTGTCTTTTTTTAGTGGTCATATGCCATTATGTTATGGGAAATGTTCTCGCGAGGAAAGAAGCCCTATCAAGGTGTAGCTAACAGAGATGTATATCATTACATCACACAAGGAAACCGTTTACCATGCCCAACCGAATGCCCTTCGGAAATGTAAGTTTTACTTTAAAAGTTTATCTTAACTTTTCACTGTGGTAGAATTTAATTTAAAAGGCTCAGGTGTTCATTTGTTAACTTCAACTATGACACCTAGTTTTTATTATATGACTTAATCCATCCCATGGTGATAGAAGCAACATAATTGGGATATACACTCCTTGTGTGTTGGTCACCTTTTAGGAAAAATACGAAGCATCGCTGTTCAAATTGTGTTAAAACATAATGACAAAATATAATTCGTATAGCCCCACTCGAAAGCAAGTGTTCAATTAGCATTTTGTGCAAATTTTATTACAAACTTGAATGCAATTTTTTAATTGACCTTTTCATTTTACATGTGAAGTCTATTAGAGATGAAGATTAGAAAATGCCGCAAAGGCCGCTATTACCTCATTTGGGGCCATATTAGGCTATTTTAGACACTTAAAGGCTTATAAAATGAGAACCGCATACAAGTATATATATACATAAAATTTGCATCGAATGTTACTTGAGCAAGTACGAATATAATCAAATACTTCTGAAGAGGGGGCTATAGTCAAAACAAAAAAATGTCCTATACCTTAGTGGTTATGAAACCAAAGGTGAAGGATTGGAAAAGGTCGAAGGTTAACATTTGGACTCCAAACTGGCCAGTACATGTAATATGTTCTCCAATTTTTAAGAAATTATATATTTTCTGAATCCTTATGATCAGAGGAATATTTTGGAAATAGTTTCAAACAACTTTCAGTTTCGACCCCTGTATAAACTTTGTATTTCACAAAGGGTTAACGCTATATAGCGCAGGCTAAAGTATTTCCCTAAAAAGTTACCAACAAGGAGAGTATACACAAAGTCTGTTGATTGCATCACCTTAGGGTAAATTGATTAGTCTGTTGTGCGGTAAGAATTGATTGAAAATTTTATTTGTCACAGATACAAGATAATGAAGCGATGTTGGGAACATAATGCCAAGGAGCGCCCAAGCTTCAAGGAGATCGCGGTCGCCATCCAATCCATAAAGGATTCATCCGTACGGTACTCAACACCTACGCATCCTGTAGTTGACTTTAACACTATTGGTGACAACGAACCCAGCTACGATACAACTATAACAACAAGCGACAATCAACATCAATATATTGATATATTACCAGAGAGAAAATCCAGCACTGATTACGTGGTACAGACAATACCTTCAGATGATGTCAGTCGGTCAACATCTCAATATTATGAGGTACCGCTGAATACTCTGCCAGGATCGCAATCTGATTATGAAGTACAAGTGGACCCTTTCGCAGCATCTCAACCAAACGACCATATCAAGATGGAATCTGAAGCTCAACTTTGAACTTTTACTTATACTCCTGGTAATCTCCTCTTTGCATCTTTTAGGTGGAGGTTTTTATGAAACGCATAAATAAAAATGAGGACTATTTTAAGGTTTAAATTAATTTTATATAATCGAGAGTGGGATTTTTTACCGGGAGCGTAATTTAATTCATATTAAGTATTTATATCATTAATTAAAAAAACTTTGAATGAATAGGTACTAGTATAATACACAAATACAATTAAGGGGGTACTACACCCATGTGGTAAATTCGTGACTATTTTTGCATTTTTCTCAAAAATAATTACACACTGGTAATAAAAGTTATGTACATTATTGGGGCAAGGAATCCATTATTACTACATTGAAATTTCAGTGACTCAAGACAAGCGGTTCAGTATATATGATAGGAAACGAGTTACATCCTAGCGGTACCTTATTTCTGATCATAAATAACAAACCGCTTGTTCTGGGTCACAGAAATTCCAACTTTTGTTACCACTGTGTTATTAGTTTTTGAGAAAAATGCAAAAATATACACAAATTTATTATTATGGCAAGGAACTACTTTTTCGTAGGCCATCTGAAAACATACCATTTAAAAGCATCAATCACTAAAATGCACATTTTTTTGCTGTCTAATGTGGCATTTTTCCAGAGATAGTGCATGTGGATGACGCTTAAAATCTCGGAAAAATGCCACATTAGACAGCAAAAAATGTGCATTTTGGGGTTTGATGCTTTGAAATGTAATGATTTTTCTCATTATTAGATATTTTATACTACAACAATTCATCCGCACGACATCAGATTTAAGTACGTGTGCATCCGACCAGTTTATCTCTCAGAATCGAGGGCATACTGCCATTTTAAGAGAGTTACGGTTCGGTAATTTATAACACGACATTTTCCCGGTCAAATTTAGGCTGACTTTTTGGTGATCTCATATAGTTTCCCCAGGTATTGTTAGCTTTTATTTCTGCTATGAGAGTTTTGAATATGGGAAAATTCTGCACGAAATTAGCCATTTCTCCATTACAAACTGTGTACGAGGCAAGTTTGTACCTTTTGACCATGCACAACATAATGGCGAACATTAAAAAAACTTACGCTTGACAAATAGAACTTTCCTGTGTCAATTTCACTATAATGATAATAAATGGCATTTGTTTATGACAGCTGCTGGGCTTCAATAACCAATAAGCACTAAATGTACAAACTTCAAAGATATATACAATCTTGATTTGTGAATTTATGAATCTCTGTATATTGGTAGCTAGACGGTGACGCAATGGATTACGGTATACCGTAAAACTCCGTCTACAAGCATATATAGCGGGTTTTTTTTTTTATAAAAGCTTAAGTAATTCGAAGCAAGCGTTAATATACCAATACAATAGATCGGTTTTAAAATAATACTTGTTTGTATATGCTTGGATCCGTAATTTATTTGCTCGAACTCCATAATGGCGACTGGATTAATGTAGCTTTCATCAGAAGCACACTATATGCTTGTAGACGGGGTTTTACGGTAATACTCGGATATACATGTATATACATATGCGATAGGAACACAAATATTGAATATAAAACATATAGCATTAAAATCAATACTCGATACAACGATAAAAATGTAAAGGATTCAGATTGATATTCATTGTGACAAATGAAATAGAATGTCTATAGTATTATGGTTCGAGAATTATTTTCCGGAGAATTCCTGTAAGCAAATCCTATAATTATAATAATATAATGCATTTATGCGCTTTACGCCAAAACTACTTAAATATATAAATAGAGGAAATAAGGAGATAAAATACATACTAGTTGAAGCAGCGTAACAATTATTATTTATGTAGTAGTTCTCAATAGTACTATTCACATTCTTAAATTGAATGACCACTGGTGGTTTTCTTTGAATTTCATTTTTATATCATATTACTATTAGGGTGGAGTTTTTCAATAAAAATTAAACATTTTGTAGAAACAAAGATGGTCCGATTGACAGCTTCTTTCCCAGCTCATCTTGTTCTGGTTTCATCAAAATTGAAATTCTAATCAGCCATGTTGAAAACTGCGGAGCTAAAATTATGCTTTGAATGGATGACATGTATCAGATACTTTACAATTGTCAACAAAGTGATCATTGTTTTACTGAGTATCACAGATTTGGCTTCAATATAATAAACACAATTTTGCGATATACATTTATCGTGATAATATTAAGGATTTACCCCATGTTATTTACTTTTTATGTTTACATGTGTACAGTATACTAACTCTGATGAAAAGAAGATAACCATCTAGCCTTGACCAAGGCCCTCTACGTTTTTCCCCTCATGATCAGCGGGTTGACTCGAGTTGAGTCTACGAGCCCGATTACTAAGTAATTCGGGCTCGCCAAGTCCGTGAGGGCCACAGACTGCGGCTACTTGTGGATCAGGCCCTGTTGTGGATAAATCTTTTTGAGTTTTGTATGACGAAGTGACAAAAACTCATTGAACACTTAACTATAGTGGGAATTCCAATTGAATGAACGCAGCTTTCAATAGCGTGACGATTTTTTGCGTACACTGCGCGATGTACGCCAGCGTGTGTGACTGTGCATGAGTAACGCTGAAGTGAATCTAACCATGGTAACGCACTCGTGATTGGTTAGCATTGTATCCAAGGTCGTGCGTTCGCGTTGTAGTTTGAAATACGCAATATACGATCGCGGTTGGATCGAGTGCAGCTGTTAAAAGCTGCGTTCATTCAATTGGAATTCCTACTATAATCTTGTTTATATACCATGAAAATATTGATTATACATTTTTGCTATAGACACTTTTTTCGCAATATCTGATGTATGCTTATAAAATGATGTCCCAGGCCAGTATAGGCAGTATTATGTGTAATTATAAAACTGCCACATAATATATTTCTGTTTTGGAAAAAAAATGGTAAAACCTAAACCAGAATGGATGTAATTTCCTTTGAGCTATCATCGTATATGTCAGTGTACCACTATTGAAGCAGTGTACACAAGTACATGTACGCAGATGCTAAAAGTATCCCAGTTGCCTGGTGAAAGCAACCTGATCGTTTGTATATATCACACCCGGCAGGTCACAGCCCTGCTTTAACTACAAAGAAGTGTTCCAAGCGTAACATAGGCCTGCTCCGTAGCACTCCCAGTATCACTTACAGAGACAGAGGTAACTGGTAAGTGTTCTTTGTCATTTAACCATCCGCCATCTTGTCTCCATGTCAAATCGTTCTCGTCGCAGTTGCAAGATAGAGAAGGACTTGAACATTCTGCGAATACAACAAGAAAATTAATTTCAGGTGTTTGTCTCTCTCTATATATACCCAGCAAACACAAAAACGTTTTAAAAACGTTTTAAATAAGTTATATTTTGGCTTTTGGTTAAGGTAAAAACGTTTTAATAACATTAAAATGTCGGGTTATATAAAAGTCATGATAACGTTTTAAAACGTTTTGTATGAAAACACACTACAACAATATTTTTAAATGTTTTCAAAAAAATGTTATTGTAAACTATTTTTGCAAACATTTTTGCCAAATATCTGTCAATACTTAAATGTCGGGTTGTATAAAGGTCATGAAAACGTTTTTAAAACGTTATTGCAAATATTTGGGCAAACATTTTTCACAAAATATTTTATCAACCCCAAAATAACCTTCTGTTTAGAATGTTTTGTATCAAGTTTTCAAGAATATTTTTGGAATGTTATCAAAACGTTTTTATACCCTTTATATAACCCGACATTTAAACGTTTTCTGACAACCTTTTATAACCTTTTGTGAATGATGTCGAAAACGTTTTGTGTTAGCTGGGTAGGCATAATGTCAACACGAAGGTGTACCGACAGTCCGTATTTACAAAATTGTCCAAGGCCAGATTTTGGTCATTCTAGCATGATAAAATATTGAAAATGTTCGCATTTACGCATTTATCCCAGTACGCAGGGGAAAGGACGCAACATGCATGACAAGAACACTCGTCGATAGTCAGTGATAGTGAAGCAAGTTTTTGTTGGTATATTCACAATTTTGTGTCCACCTGTTCCGAATAACTGGCTACGACAGTGGCACGCACTGTTATTTTATTCCATATAGATGACCAACAGAGTTTGTGTTCATTTTTAGGGCTATTTTGTTATTATTACTATTATTAGTTATTATTTTGTTACTATAAATAAAAAGGAGACACCTCGGGTTGTACTCAATTTACTCTTGGGTGACAACAGTGGGAACACGTTATTAGAAAATATACAAACTTGTATATGTTCTCACCTTGTGTTAGGCCACAGCCACATCCATTCGTGCCAGTTGGGGAACCCCAGTTGGACATCAGCATACCAGCACGATCCAACCAATAATGGTGCAGTTAAATACCAGAATGAAATGTAGACCCATAGCACTTGATTTCAATAAACTGCCGACAATCAGCAGAAATTCTGATGAGCGCGACAATCTGTTCAAGAGATGTGTCAATGTATGTAATACTTCTCACGTATGAACCGGGATCTTCTGGCCCATTCACATGGTGATTTGGTTCCAAATCGTGATGAACTTGAGTAATACCTTTGAAAATAAAGTGCAGAAGATGAAAAAAATAAATAATAATCACAAGATATTTGCGTATAACAGTAGCTTGTGTAAAAGGCGAGACCCCCCACTTTTGTCATTCAGTCGAAAGTGAATGAACCCAGTCGGGGGATACACTTAGTTAAGGGGCAAACTTTGCACCCCCTCCAAAATTGTCAGTCAATCTGGGAAAATGCACCCAATCTGAGGAAATGTACCTAGTATTTTAATAATGAAAAGCCTCAGACAATCCAAATTATTAAATCCACCGACACACTTGACAGATTCTTGAGCGTCCTCGCGAGGAAAAAAATAGGGTCAACAATTCACAATTTTAGTCGACCTGCTTATGGAGAGTGAAGTAAGGCGAAATTTTTTTAGCAATCGGATGGATCGTGACCCGTGCCTCCTACTTTTGTAAACTTACTTTTGTATAATAACTTATTGGGTTCATGTCCTAATAGAAGAACTGGACGATTATGATATTGATGAAAATATGACGTAACAAATATAGTTCATTTCTTTTAGGGTGTACAATCGTAAATGTTTTCATTATTTTAATAATCGTGTAGATCCTTACCATCTGTCGTACACGTGACATTAAAAGGCTCCAGGTTACCAGGACCATCAGGATCAATCAGAGTTACATTGCTCTCGGTTGCCAAATCCGGCGAGATTTCTTCACAACTTCTAGGAAAAGCTATAATGCGAAATATTAGAGAGATTAGATTTACAAACCTACGTATTGAACGTACGTGGAATCTATTCAAAATCGCTCCCCTGTGACGGGATTTTGAATAGATTCCACGTACGTTCGATGCTACGTTTGGAAATCGCAATCTCTCTATTAATTTGAACACTGGTTAAATCGAAACGTTGTAGCATTACTATCCAATATAGAAGGTATCATGTGATTCTATCAGCATCCCATGATATGATACAATAACTCATCGGGACACACTCGCAACTCCGATTGCTATTGCTATGGTAGGTAATCCGATTATTACCTAACTTCGACAGCGAATTGGGTTGCAGGTAATAATAATAATAACAATAATAACACAGACTTATATAGCGCATCAAGCACAGGCATCTGTGCGCTTTACAGCAGGCAAGATAAAAAGCTAAAAATAGGAATACGATAAAACACTGATAGTAATTACAAAAGAAAACTATAAAAAGTACATATTAAAGCAAATGCGATCTACAGTAAACACAATAGAGAATACTAAAAACAACCACGATACTATAATACAAGACGGCGAAATTCGGCAACCGAATGCACGTGAAACATTGTAAAAACATGATTAATTATACACGGTTTTAAAAATATGGGTCTTTAAGCGTGATTTGAACTGAGTTGCAGATTGTGGAGTCCTGAGTAGGAGAGGAAGCGAATTCCATAGCTTTGCCGCAGCCGACGCGAATCCTCTTCCGTAAGTGACAGGAGATGAAGTGACGAAGAACGCAAAGTTCGATTAGGTTGATACTCCGAATCAGCTCCGAGATATACACGGGTGCCTGGCCGTTCAGGGCTTTATAAGTCAAAAGCAGACATTTGAAAACAATTTTAGCATGAATTGGCAGCCATTGTAGCTTGCACATGACATGGTAGCTCTTGATCAGAGCCCTCGCAGTACCTTAGAAGATCCAGAGATCCGCAAGTAAAATAAACCCAAGCAAGTGACTAGTATTAGTAAAGAAAATGTATATAGGCCAATCCATTCTGTAAAAAATTAATACCACTCCCATGCATCACCCAGCAGTAGGCCTATACATGTATTTGTACAGAGCTTGCCGAAGGCAAGCTTCACTATAGGCAAGTCACCAACAAGTAAAGTAGGACCACTACCTAAGATATTGGTTTACCCCACACACCAACCGCGAAAGTCCACTGACCGACAGCTGGTCTTTACTTTAGTCTCAGGTTTTTTCATTTTTTCTTTCAATTGGATGGAAAATAGGTTGGCTTTGGAGCAAAGCTAATGACATGGGTGATGTGGTCACGCTTCCTGCTTAATGTGATTACTCTAGCCGCCATGTTATGCATGCGTTGCAGCTAATTAAGTTCTTTATTGGGAAGTCCAAAGAGAACGCTGTTGCAGTTGTCCAACCGGGACGAGATGAACACGTGTTTCTCGGCGCTTGCTTGATCAAGGTAGCGACGAATTTTGCCTATTTTCCCGATGGCAAAGTATGCGCTTCTACACACGCTGTTAATGTGACTGATAATAGAAAGAGAACTATCAAGTATGACTCCAAGATCGCGAACTACCACTGAAGGAGATACGATAGTGTCACCAATGTTGATGTCTACCCTAGAAACGTTCTTGACAAACCGGGATTTGACATGAAGTAACTCCGTCTTAGAGTCATTTAGCTTGATTTTGTTATGTGCCATCCAAGTACGAATAATTCATCTTCAATGCAATCCTCAAGTTTGGCCAATGCTTTAACACGATTTGATGGAGTAATTACGACATACAATTGCGTGTCATCAGCAGCGTACGATAGAATACAGAGGCTATACTTCCTGATAATGTCCTTAATGGGAGCGGAATAGAGTACAAACATTTCAGGGCCAACAACGGAGCCTTGAGGGACGCTCCAATCAAGTCCAGTTGAATCGGAAACCTCACCATCGATGATCACACATTGTTTTCTGTTTTTCAAATAAATCGCAAACCATTCATGAGCTCTCCCTGATACACCGTATCTTGAACGTAGTCTACCGAGCAAACATAATGTGATCTACTGTGTCAAATGCCGCGGATAGGTCAAGTAACACGAGGATGGCTTCACCGTGATTATACACAGCACATAACAAATCATTGGTCACGCGAAATAATGCGGTCTCAACGCTGAAGAACTGTCTATAGGCAGACTGACTGTTGTTGTAGAGCTCATGTTCTTTGATGTACGCTTGGAGTTGACTCATGGCGGCACGTTCAATAACCTTCCCCAGAAAGGGGGAGGTTAGATACAGGACGAAAGTTATTTACGTCTTCGATGTCGAGATTTGCCTTTTTGAGCAAAGTGGTAACAAAAGCTTCTTTGAGGCTGGCCGGAAAACACCGTTTGAAGAGATGTATTTACAATCAAAGTGATTGACGGCAGCAGTTCAGGTAAGTACTCTTTGGTCATGACGAGAGGTAGAGGATCAAGGGGGCATGATTTCACACACGACTTCTTGATAATGTGGAGGATTACATCACATTTCAGTGGTTGAAAGTGTTCGAAGCTACTCTGGCAAACAATGTCAGTATTAATATCTCTTATGGGAGTAGATTTGACAGACATATCATCCAGCAAATTCCGAACTTTCCTGATCTTCTGGTCAAAGAACTTGCTAAACCGGTTAGCCACATCTTTCTTAGAGCTGTGTGAAGGGAGAGCTTTAGCAGGTTTGTAAACAGTCAATCTGCTTAAACATCTGACGAGTGTCACAAGCGGCGATTTAAGCACAGTGATAACCAGTCTTCGCACCATCAAGAACTCTCTTGTACTGGCGACATTGATCCCTGAACGCGATATTTGTAGCTTATTTGTTTTACACACCTGGTCCGCGTAAAATGTCGGATGCAGCTGCGTTTGTACACAATGGCTCATTAGAGCGGTTGAGAGACTAGCCATATTTAACACCGTATTAACGTACGCGAAAACGTACGTGCCACGTGCTGCGTTTGAAAAATCGCAATGTCTCTATTGGAGAGGTTGAGATTTCCAAACTCCTGTAACTAAATGTACGGTAAACATCGTCGCAAATGCACAAACATATATCGAATACAGTAAAGGATATTGAACATACGAGGAGCGTCTAACTATTAATACGCTCCATTTTGTTTATATTAAATTTTTATAATAAAGCAACAATGAGGTGTTGACTTCATTCATACGTGTGGTTCATACGCAGATATTGTCCATTGAAATGCGTGTGAGATCGGCTGTATAGAAAATGAGATTGCTATTAGCATTTTTGATACAAACGCACGGAGTAAACGCAAGGTGGACGTTGAAATGGACAGTATTGGTTATATACCACTAATAGGCCTGGGCGATACATGGAAATACGACGCGTAACTATTTGTTTACGTGGCATCTAAAAAGACTGCATAAAAATCGCTGAAATTGATCAAGTTATAGCCAAAAAAGTACTTTTTATGGTTTGATGCTTCAAAATGGTATATTTTCTCTCATTATATGACATTTTTGTTGTAATCGTACCAAAATGCTTTCGCACGGCTTCGGCTTTTAGTAAATATTCGCCCTACCATATTGTAACTTTCAGCTTCGAGGGCGCACTGCCATTTTAAGGTGTTTACGGTTCAGTGCATTAAAACAAGAAAAGTATCAGGTCAACCTATGTTGAGGTTTTGATCATTTGGCATCTAAATCATATAGTTGCATCTGATATTAGTGGCATTTAACTGTAAGAGTTCTGAATATGAGAAAATTCCACCCGAATTTTCCCATTGAAACCCGTGTAATACATAATTAGTGGTATTTAACCTATTGTACATGCAACGCGTCTAATCTTCCAAAGGAAAAGGTATCATTTTGAGTCAAAAAGTCATGATATATGCATGTAGTGGTCCTTTGTCTATTTGCCTTTGTAAATATCATTGGTAACCAATAATATTCGGGAACCACAGAAATGACATAGCTCAAGAACACTAACCTGTGCATGTTACGCCATCTCCACTGTAACCGGCATTACATCCACATGTGAAGGAACCAGCGGTATTGGTGCAAGCAGCATTTGTGTCGCAGTTATCAGTATCCAGTGTGCATTCATCAACATCTATATAAAAAATGTATTGAATAGAAATTTTTTGTGGACTATATCGGGAGCGATATTAGCAACAATTATTACTAAATACATTCATCAAAATTTAAGCCATGAAGTATTAGGTAAATTATGAAGTGAAAATGTGTAACTAAAAAAAATTGCTAATTTCAACACCGAATCTGATCGTTTCAAGCGCCTAATTAAGTGACTGAGTGGGTATTGTTTTACAATAGCAATCGACTGACTAGCGTTCTACGTGTAAGATACATCAATATCAATAAATATAATAATAATAATAAGGCGTTTCATATAGCGCCCAATGCCAAAAAGGCCTCTAGGCGCTTTACATAAATACAAAATAAAATCGATACGCAAGGAAAATTTACAAAGATAAATCTTAAAAAGTACAATAAAAGAGTGACCTGCACCCAAAAGTCTTAAGTACACATAAAAAAGCAAAGCAGTTATAATAACAAGAAACACTTTAAACCATGGGAAAATCCCGGTAACGAATATCATTAAAACACATCAGACCACATAATGAGCAGATATTGCAACGAGTGAGATGCGGACCACGCAGAAAAAACAAAGCAAACACGAAAAGGAACGAGCAAACAAAAATTAATCTGATGGTCGGCATCTCACTCAATATAATCAAAGATAAATAATTTGGCAAGTGGCATAAACAAACTACACAATTGGATTATTAAAAAGATGAGTTTTCAAGTGTTTTTTGAAGATGGCAAGAGACGTGGCTTTCCTGATGGACTGTGGCAAGTTATTCCAAAGCTTGGGTGCAGAAGTGGAGAAGGCCCGCTCACCATAGTAAGATGTTGCAATACGACGAGGCGGGTCCAGAAGAAATTGAGTAGCAGAACGAAGCGAGCGAGTTGGTTGATATGTAGTAAGAAGATCGGCAAGATATGGTGGAGCAAGTCCGTGAAGGGATTTGTAGGTGAGCATGAGGATCTTAAATGCAATACGATCCCTTATTGGTAGCCAGTGAAGCTCACTTCGTCGCAGATCGTTAATATCAACGCGATATCCTTTAACACCTAACACGAGTCTTACGGCACTGTTTTGCACTCTCTGAAGTTTTGAAGTAACAGTACCGGGAAGACCGTATAACAAGCCATTATTCGAGTCCAGCCTTGATGTTACGAGCGCATGGACCAATCTCTCTGCCGTAGGGCGGTCAATATACTTGCGAATACTACCTATCTTCGCTATTGCAAAAGAGGCAGACTGGCAGACTTTGGTTACATGCGATGATAGAGTCATGTATTGGTCCATGATGACACCAATGTTGCGCGCCTCGTAAGATAGTTCGACTTCTGAAATGCCAACACTGATGGAAGATATCGGATTCGGCTCATGCTTAAAACGCGAAGAGAAATGTATGACCTCCGTCTTCGTATCATTGAGAAGCAGTTTATTTGCAGCAGTCCACTCTTTTACACCGCGAATGCAATCCTCGAGGCGCTGAAGTGCACTATCGCGATTCTTTGAGTCCAAGACCAGATACAACTGAGTATCGTCGGCATATATCATGCTTTCTACGCCATAGGACTCGATGAGATCTTCAAGAGGAGCGGAGTAGATGGTGAACAAGAATGGACCGGCAACCGATCCCTGAGGAACGGAGCAGTTCATAATATGCGTCCTAGATATGCTCTCGCCAATAACAACGGCTTGCCGACGTTCACACAGATAACTGTTGCACCACTTCAGCGCGTCGTCACACACACCATAACGATCTCTCAGCCGCTGAAGTAAAACTTGATGGTCAACAGTATCAAAGGCGGCTGAGAGATCAAGCAGAACCAACACAACATCAGAACGTTGGTCCTTGGCGCGCAAGATGTCATTTTGGTCTCTGACGAGGGCAGTTTCAGTGCTGAAATGTTTCCTATAAGCAGATTGTTTTTTACCATACAGTCCATTCTCAAACAGAAAATCTTGGAGCTGTGAAGAAGCCGCTTTCTCAACTACTTTTGAGACAAATTTTAAGTTCGAAATGGGCCTGTAGTTATTCAGAGTATTCTCATCAAATATCAATAAATCAAATCAATCAAATCAAATACATTTTGAAGTGCGATCAATTGAAAAGTTAAAATGTTTCTTGTACTTTGAAACGAACCGTAGAAGCAAAGTGTTATGGCTTAACACATTACAATTAAATCTCCATGGCGCTTGAATAAATTGCCTTTGCTTGGCAAAATAATATGTCATTTTTGATTGATTACATCACAAATCACAAATATTTCTACTGAAACAAAATTGTTTTGAAAGCTTAAAAAAAGAAAAGTTCGACAAGAATGCACAATCTCCAAAAGGGAGTTTGATTCGTGCATTTAATGTTACTCCGTCTCCATTGTAAGTAAGTATTTATGTCAAAGTTATCAGTACATTCAATAATATCTGCAAAAATGTGTGAAAAGGTTTTTTGTTGTTTTCGCAAGAATTAATACTTCTTGGTCTAAAAATACGATGCATTGCGCGGTGCAACTGATACTAAAAGTGGTGAATGAAAACATTGTCAGTACCGTTTATATTATTGTATGGTCGTTAAAGCAGACCATATATAATGTTTTTAAATTGTCAAATCTGTTCGCACTTTTTAGCGTTTATGCAGGCAATTTGTGTATTGACAGTTGCACGGTACGTATTATGTAGTCTATGTATGCTAAAGAAGAACCAGTTTATAATATTGACATGGTGCAGTCATGTCTACAGTAGAATTCACCACGACCTTTGCAGGACTTAAACCCCATTAAAAGCTATTAAACCAAGATAACACTCATTGAAAACAGCTCAACTGATTAAATCAGATCTTCTCTGGTTGTGCACATGTGTCTGTTTTACATGTGCAGTATCGAAATGAGCTGGTATTATAGTTTCAGTTGGGTAACCGATTATAAAGGAAACGCAAGGTAACAATGGTATGTGGACCTTTGTTCACGAAATGAGACAATGGTCTGCTTATTGTTAAGCAGCATTCTTGAAAAGGAGCAACATAATGATTGTTGACTTAACACGGTTTGGAAATAATTTCTTCATATTTTTTGGTGTTATCTGTCGTTTACATATCCTTCCTAAAACACAAAAGTGCGAATACTTCCAAACACCTAAATTAGCTAAAAATTTAGGACATGTTACAAAATAACATTTTCTAGAATTTCATAGAATACTTAAAATGTAGCTTGTACCGTTTTTTTGTGGCATCCTTCAGAACTAAGCGGTCCGTTACCAATATTTTCGGTCAAATCTCCATTCAATTAACATGGGGAGTTGGCTAGCTATGAGCTAGCTATGCCTTGCCCTCACTCATATTTTACCAAAGTGCGACTATTTCTGAACATCTAACCTAGCTGTAATTTTAGGTCATGTTAGAGAAATATATTTGCTAGAAGTTTGGAGAATACTTTAAATATTGGCCGGTTATTTTACACACAGTGATGTTAACTAGGCAAATGCATATACCTCTAACATACACTATTTGTAAAGGTCGCGCGTCAATGGTGAGAGCACTGTGTATTGTGTATAGGAAACGGACAGTAACTGCAGTATGATAATAAATTACTTTCATAAAAGGAGCAATTTGGCGAAAAAGAAAACCACCAGGTGCAGCAAATGCACAAACACGGAAAATAGTTATACGTGTATTCGTGATATTATAAGAGAGGATGCAATCCGTGGCCGTTCACTCGCTAAATATTCAAAGCCAGTGTTATGGAGTAAGGTCCCTTATTTAGCCAGTATTTAATAATATTTTGCACGTACGAAAATAACGTACATACCGATACGAGGCATAAAATGCGAAAATTGTGTGCGTTTTACAATAATCCATTTTTGGTTAACGAGGTGTGAAAATTTGAATTCATACGTGCAGTTTGGCCATTTATGCGAGATAAGCCGTATAAAAAACGAGGTTGCGATTTCACATTGGACACAAATCGCGGGCATAACGGCCACAAGATGTCAAAATAGGCTGATTTGGACCGCATGCTGCAGAAATATCATGAGCTTTTTCTACGCTCTTTACGCTCAGTTTGTGAGAGCAGGACACATATGTATATTTTAATCAACAAACATAATTAATCTATTCAACGGAATTATGCTTACCACAATATTCAGCTCGATCTAATAATATGTCGAGTGACTCTTTATTCCAATATATGCGGTTGGTTAATGGTGTTGGGTCATCAACATACCACAGTTTGTTGACTATGTCCAACTCAGTACATAAATGAGCTGGCGACTGTCTAGGTGCTACCACTCCTTGACATAAACATCTCTCATGAAAGGGCAGTGACCACCTTAAAACGCCACCTTGGGCTGGGTCTGGTCTTTGCTTCAGCACGCACACATGGCTATTAACTAGATATAATGCTAAAGAAATAACAATTTAACAATAATTATAATAACAAACATAACGAGACCTAAGGTGATTTTGCATTGATTGAAACATTCTGGAAGCAATGCTTTGACTCTAATTATAAATACGCATTTATAAATAAGCACGTGATCACCTCCGATCTGCCATAACAGCTTGTAGACAGGAAGTTTGGAAGTGACCTTCGACACAGCGGGTGGTCTTCCAGTACATTTGCATACAGAGGTGGTAAACGTCACCAGGTCATGATGCAGTCATGTCTACACTGTCTACAGTAGAATTCATCTCGACCTTTGCAGGACTTAAACCCCATTAAAAGCTATTAAACCAAGATAACACTCATTGAAGCAGCTCAACTGATTAAATCAGATCTTCTCTGGTTGTGCACAAGTGTCTGTTTTCAATGTGCGACATCGCAATAAAGCTGGTATTATAGCTTCAGTTGGGTAACCGATTATAAAGGAAACGAAAGGAAACAATGGTATGTGTACCTTTGTTCACGAAATGAGACAAAGACCTGCTTTTTGTTAACCAGCATTCTTCAAAATGAGCAACATAATGATTGTTGACTTAACACGGTTTGGAAATAATTTCTTCATATTTTTGGTGTTATCTGTCGTTTACATATCCTTCCTAAAACACAAAAGTGCGAGCCTCTCCAAACATCTAAATTAGCTAAAAATTTAGGACATGTTACAAAACTATATTTTCTAGAACCTATTTAGAATAGTTTAGATGTAGCTTGTACCGTTTTTTTGTGGCATCCTTCAGAACGGAGCGGTCCGTTACCAATAAGCTCAATATTTTCGGTCAAATCTCCATTCAATTAACACGGGGAGTTGGCTAGCTATGAGCTAGCTATGCTTTGCCCTCACTCACTGGCATATTTTACAAAAGTGCGATCATTTCTGAACATCTAACCTAGCTGTAATTTTAGGTCATGTTAGAGAAACATATTTGCTAGAAGTTTGGAGAATAAATTAAATATTGGCTGCATGGTTATTTTTCACACAGTGATGTTAACTAGGCAAGTGTCCATTCTTCCAACATACATCATTTGTAGAGGTCACGCGTCAATGGTGAGAGCACTGTGTATTGTGTATAGGAATACGGACAGTAACTGCAGTATGTTGTGCAGCAAAATTTTCTATTTTGCTCAACTTTGTGATATTATTGTAAACGTTTCCGTCGATAAATATTTTTCCCGTCGGTAAATACTTTCAAAATGTTGTTTGTGAATTCACTATATCATGATGCAGTCATGTCTACAGTAGAATTCATCTCAACCTTTGCAGGACTTAAACCCATTAAAAGCTATTAAACCAAGATAACACTCATTGAAGCAGCTCAACTGATTAAATCAGATCTTCTCTGGTTGTGTACAAGTGTCTGTTTTCAATGTGCGACATCGCAATAAAGCTGGTATTACAGCTTCAGTTGGGTAACCGATTATAAAGGAAACGAAAGGAAACAATGGTATGTGTACCATTGTTCACGAAATGAGACAAAGACCTGCTTTTTGTTAACCAGCATTCTTCAAAATGAGCAACATAATGATTGTTGACTTAACACGGTTTGGAAATAATTTCTTCATATTTTTGGTGTTATCTGTCGTTTACATATCCTTCCTAAAACACAAAAGTGCGACCTCTCCAAACATCTAAATTAGCTAAAAATTTAGGACATGTTACAAAACTTTATTTTCTAGAACCTAAGAATAATTTAAATGTAGCTTTTACCGTTTTTTGTGGCATCCTTCAGAAGTGAGCGGTCCGATACCAATATTTTCGGTCAAATCTCCATTCAATTAACACGGGGAGTTGGCTAGCTATGCCTTGCCCTCACTCATATTTTACAAAAGTGCGACCATTTCTGAACATCTAACCTAGCTGTAATTTTAGGTCATGTTAGAGAAATATATTTGCTAGAAGTTTTGGAGAATAAATAAAATATTGGCTGGTTATTTTTCACACAGTGATGTTAACTAGGCAAGTGTCCATTCTCCCAACATACATCATTTGTTGAGGTCACACGTCAATGGTGAGAGCACTGTGTATTGTGTATAGGAAAACGGACAGTAACTGCAGTATGTATAACTAAGGAGTTCCTATCCTTTTCTGTATAGTGGTCAATGATGGCATGAGTGTATTTATAAAATACAGTCGAAGGTAGCCGTCTAAGATGGTAATATCTTTGACTGAATTTGTTTTTCTGATCAAAGGGATTTCCCCAGATGTGGTCATCACACACACACACACCCCTGCATGATTACTTGAAATATGCATAGTGAATACTTGTCACACACGTTTCTTTCTTTTTAAAGGAATTTTCACCATCACATCATTTCCCAACATTCCTAGAGATAGACGGGGATTCTTGAATGGTGCATTACTTGACACGCACAATTAATCATATTTTGTATAATTATATCAATGCAAACGTATATTAAGGTTACACTAAGAAACGTATAAAAAACGTATACAAGACGTATAAAGTTGTTCTCTAAAACAGAGTTTTCTCAGTAACCAGTGGCGTAGATTTCTTTTTGACATTGGGGGGATGGAGTTTGAAAAAATTCTCGAAGTATAGTCAATCCAGCACCTTTTAGCGACATAATAAGTTTATGTTACAAATGCCCGCGAAGCGCGCGACAAATGTTGCTATTTTGAAGCTAAACTGATTAAATATGGTGTAAAAGTAGAATAAATGCGCGCGAAGCGCGCGAAAATTTGTATTTTGGGGGCTAAAATGAGCAAATATGAGGTTAATTTGATCAGAAACCCATTATCAGGCGTCAACATTCGCGGGATGGTGGTATGGACCATCCCCCCCCTTGCAAACTATTGGGGGTGATTTATCCCCCCCATCCCCCCGGGATCTACGCCTATTCAGTGGCGTAGATTTCTTTTTGACATTGGGGGGATGGAGTTTGAAAAAATTCTCGAAGTATAGTCAATCCAGCACCTTTTAGCGACATAATAAGTTTATGTTACAAATGCGCGCGAAGCGCGCAACAAATTTTGCTTTTTTGAAGCTAAACTGATTAAATATGGTGTAAAAGTAGAATAAATGCGCGCGAAGCGCGCGAAAATTTGTATTTTGGGGGCTAAAATGAGCAAATATGAGGTTAATTTGATCAGAAACCCATTATCAGGCGTCAACATTGGGGATGATTGTATGGACCATCCCCTTGCAAAATATTGGGGATTTATCCCCCACCCCCCGGGATCTACGCCTATGTCAGTAACCAGATATCGCAGCGAGTGAAATGTTGGTGCATTGGATGTAGCTTAACATTTTCTTTGTGTGTTTATACAAATTTTTAGAATAAATTTGAAAATCATTCGTTTAAAGCCTTTTTTCGCACCATGTTCACAAGATCAAAAACGCGTTCCATGACGTTTTTTTTCAAATGTGCGCCCCGTATAAAACCACGCCGAGTGATTATTTTCTTCTTTTTTGTATTGTATTACAAATCGATCAAAGAAATAATGTTGCCATGGGGAAGAACCAAATACAGTACCGATTGAATCTTAAAAGCCCGTTTTTAGGGAACATTTTCGAGAATCTTGCTTGAGAAAACACTGCTTTTTTACATTATCGATATCTTGATTGTGGAACGTTAATTTTGACATCTAACTACCAACATTATTTCTCAACTGTCTGTCGATTGCTCTACCACTTAATTTTCATTCCTAATTGAAGCTACTTTTGCAAAAAACGAGTTTTTTCGTCATCGATGCGTCCGACTTTGCGGAGGAATGCGCTTGTTTATCATAACAGCCTGCATGCACTATTGATCATGTAGTCAGTTTGAGACCATTAAATTCATAAGCTGTCTCTGTGGCGCAATCGACTAGCGCGCTTGACTGATAATCTCCTCGACTATATGTAATTGTTTTGAGCTGGTCAACTAGTACGGGTTCGAGTCCCTGTGTGGTCCAATTCTATTTTTTTCTCTATTTTTTCTTACTTTTCTCTTTTTCTGTCTTCTTTCTTGTTCGTTTATTTCTTTCTGACTGCAGTGATTGATTGTTTTTGCCGGTTTTTTTATATTATTGTATAATTCATTAATAGGCCGACTAGTCTAAATAGGCGCGGCCTATATAAGCCTATAAATATTTTTTACAAATTAGATATTGGTTGTTGGTTTATTATTATTGTTGTTGTAGTTATTGTTGTATATATTGCATAATCAGGGTAGGCCTAGTACTAGGCCTATTACTAGTCTATTATAGCGGCATTTATTTATTTCACGACAGATATCATCTAAGCATAATATTTTAAAAAAATGAAAATTTATAAAATACCATAGAAAAATGGCAGAAACCGGCTTCCCCCACCCCGGCAGCCCCTATCATGGTTGCCCCCTCCCTCCCTATCCCTGCAACATAGGATGACTCACGTGCCACGGTTTCATAGGTTCGTGGTCATTTTGCATGTAGATTGATACACCAAGTACGCTTGAGGTTTTTTCTGCATGGCTGTTTCTATTATTAACTTACGCCCCTCTGGAATCAAGCCTTGAAAATCCATTGTATTTAACCTTAATATGATTGATTCAAATCAATTATTTAAATATAATTTAACAATCATGGTGATTAGCTTTTGCTTTTTTTTTTTTTTTTTTTTTGGTCCACTGCACTTTCGGCCTTTAGTAATTATTATGCCCATTTCATCGTGATGCAGTTCATTTCAATATTATTTTGATTTCTAATCAACTAGAAAGCCACCTGTCATCAAATATTTGGAATAATTTAACTTATTTTATACATGTTGATCGAAATGGGATATTCCTTTTGAAATCCAGACTCTTGTGGAAGATTTAGCTTAAGTCTTCCACAGAGGGACTAAGGGTTTCAAATACGAATGCACACGATGCAAAACGGAGAGGAAAGGGAATTACTGTTGTTATGTTGTTAGTTTTGAAGATATTTCTTTCCAAAAGAAGCCAAATGTTTTTTATCATTTTTATATGATAGCATGTAGCAAATCCACAGCAAACAAAAAACATTTTTGAAAACTTAATGCAAAAACATGGATAATGTTTAACAAAATATTTTGCTAAAATGTTTGTAAGAAAATATTTTGCATAACATTTTGACATATTAAAAATGTTATTGTAGTGTTTCTTCATATAAAACGTTTTAAAACGTTTTCATGACCTTTATATAACCCGACATTTAAATATTATCAAAACATTTTGACCAAAACCAAAACCCGTTTATAAGACGTTTACAACGTTTTAAAAACAATTTTATGTTTGCTTGGATGTTGTAAGCATCATAATTTGGGATTGATTTTGCTTCGAGTTGGATTGTTAAATCCCCCCTTTTTTAAAATTTCAAATGTGTTATCAGCGCATTAATACACAAATTCAAAGTTGATCATAAGATCAATAAGAATTGATACAGTGGAAATGGTAGAAACATTAAACACAATTTTACACTCACCCGATGAAGCCACTAGTAAGGTGACCCAATTATATAATATCATCTCTAATCCTTCCTAAATGTAAAGAATTACCTGCTTTGGTGATACCTAGAAAAATATGAAAATGATTTTGCATGAAGTCATCAGCTCACCACATCGCACTGGCTCTGTGTTTTATTTTCTGAGCCTCAGTCTGCGTATTTCGATCACAAATAAACTGGACACGGATATAATATTGCGCATGCGTATGATGTAGTGGATAGGTACAAAGCCATACTACATGTTATTTGTTAAATTTGAATTTTGCTATTCTTTCACAAATAATCATGGTATCGGTAAAGTATTCTGCCAATTTTAAGCCGAAATATTAAATGGCCTTGTGAATGAAACAAAAGCCACTAACTCTTTTGAGCGTTTAAATGCGAGGTGCTATGGGGATTTATTATTGTATTACGACATATAAACTCGCTATGTTTTCCTAAGAACACAAGTTACAAAATGAATTGGGCAGATTTCAATTTGGTGTTAGTTGGAACATTTTTACATTTAATACAAACTTATACAAAGAAATCAGGTTTGTAGTGTATAATAGTATATACACACTCAACACCAATTTGTTTCTTTTTCTCCTTGTTAGGCCTTTATTGTTCTCCCATCCTTCTAGTTTAAAAGGGCATTTCGTGATCCACAGCCTCATCCCCCACTTTTCTCCAAAAAAAGTTGAGATTTTTATACCACTGGAGACCTCTTGCTACATTATGTTTATTTACCAACGATTTCTTGTAGATTAATTTGTATAGCAAAAATATCGTCAAATTTGAATTACGTTCTGGTGCACCAGTACGAAATTACAACATCACAGTGACCTACGGTATGTGTAATGCACAAAGTCATGCATAACTCGCAAACGCAAAATCGGAATCAACTGACATTTTGGGAATAAGCTTTGTTCATGGATGCTAGGATCACAAAATACTCCTTTAAGGACCCGAAAGATTTATTATGTTTATATTCAGGTGTTTGGCCAATCCATTGTGTTATCAACAAAGCAATCCTATATCGTGGGGCATGGTATCCCCATACCCTTCTCCCCAAACGAGGTCCCATGTAAATATTACAGTAGCATGCCAAAGCGGTGCTTTTATGTATGTATGTTCAAGTTTTTGTTTTGAAGACAAATCGATAGCATGCGTGTATTTTGAGGGGGCCTTTGGAGGGGGCGAGCTAGCCCCCGGGGTAAAAGCAGGGGGCTGCAAAAAGAAAGGGCAGCGGAAGATGTAGGGGCGGCAAGAAGAATTAGTAAAAAAAAAGGGCGGAAGAGAAGGGGCAGCAAGAAGAAATATTAATGAAAAAAGGGCGAAAAATATGGAAAACTTATGTAAGTATAACTTTTTTGGACGCCAACAGGCCCGCCAATAGAACCACAACTCGAGACGGTGGGTGTAATTGGGGATGTAACACCTCTAAATCTTTAATAATAAAGTTTATTGTATTTATACAATAAACAGATTTACTTCCTGTGAAAGAGACTAACCCTGGTCCAAAGCTTGTGCTTGGACAAATATGATTGATTTATTAATTGGTTGCCTAGTAATGGCTTTATTTAAGAGCCAATGAGGTTAGGGTCTTTTGTTTGAAGTAGCCAATGGGAAGTAGTCAATAACCTTCTGACACTGCCAGTTGGCCAGGGATTAGGCACACTTTTATCTGTCATGGAAGGAGAAGGTTGGGTCTCCAATGTGAAGAAAATTTTCCCACCCACCACACCCAAAAATTTAGGTCATATCCCAGTATTCAATACCTTTGTGGACAGTCACTAGGGAGCAGTAGTTGGCTGGGAAGGCTTCCATATCGTACGGGTTATAGAGGTACATAGACCTAAAGAGTATTGCAGTCTGCGTTTTAATGGTAGCCTCCGGGCATGGGCAAATTACCAAGAAGAGGGCGGTTAAGCTGACCAAGGGAGAGGATTCAATAAGTGCACATTTTAACTTCTCTTCTCTTCTCACATTTGGGTATACAGATCTAGGTGTTCAGGAAATCCCTTTAAAAAATGTTCTGTAGCTTGCCGGTTAATAGTTCTTCTTAAGTTGGGCCACACTTGGCGAGTGTGGAAAGGGCTTGAGAATACCCTGGAGGACCCCGTATCTTACAAGAAATTAATTTTGGTTAACTTCTCTGCAAGAAGAGGAGTTGGGCCACACTTGTGTGTGTGTGCAAAAGGGCCAGAGAAATTCCCCGGAGGGCCCCATATCTTATGGGGAATCAATTTGGGTCAACTTATGCGAAACGAGAAGTCGGGCCACACTTGCATGTGTGCAAAAGGGCCGAGGAAATTCCCTGGAGGGCCCCGTATCTTACGAGGAATTAGGGTTAACTTCTTTGCGAGACAAGAAGTGGGGCACACATGCGTGTGTGCAAAAGGGCTAGGGTAATACCTTGGAGGGCCCCATATTCATTAATTCATTTTCATTTATTCATTTTATTCATTTCTTTCATGCATTTATGTATTGTACAAGGAATTAACTTGGGTTAACTTCTCTCTGAGAAGTTGGCCCCGTATTCAATTCATTCATTTTCATTCATTCATTCATTCATTCATTCATTCATTCATGCATTCATTCATTCATTCATTCATTCATTCATTCATTCATTCATTCATTCATTCATTCATTCATTCATTCTTCATTGCATTCATTTATGTATCTTACAAGGAATTAATTTTGGTTAACTTCTCTATGATAAGATAAGATTGGGCCACACTTGTGTGTGTGCAAAAGGGCCCGGGAAAATTTCCTGGAGGGTCCGTATCTTATACAAGGAATTAAGTTGGATTAACTTCTCTGTGAGAAATTGGGCCCCGTATCTTACGGGTGAGTAATGTAGGAAGTGGCTCGGGAAATTACCGGGAGGGCCCCATATCTTACGGGTGAGTAATGTAGGAATTGGCTTGGGAAATTACCCGGGAGGGCCCCGTATCTTACGGGTGAGTAATGTAGGAATTGGCTCGGGAAATTACCCGGGAGGGCCCCGTATCTTACGGGTGAGTAATGTAGGAATTGGCTCGGGAAATTACCGGGAGGGCCCCGTATCTTACGGGTGAGTAATGTAGGAATTGGCTCGGGAAATTACCGGGAGGGCCCCGTATCTTACGGGTGAGTAATGTAGGAATTGGCTCGGGAAATTCCCGGGAGGGCCCCGTATCTTACGGGTGAGTAATGTAGGAATTGGCTCGGGAAATTACCGGGAGGGCCCCGTATCTTACGGGTGAGTAATGTAGGAATTGGCTAGGGAAATTACCCGGGAGGGCCCTGTATCTTACGGGTGAGCGGACACTGTGCGTAGATGGGAACAGACTCTGTATTTACGGGGAAAGTAAATACTATCCAGGTCGAAAATTGTGGCGGTAAAAAAGGCACAGGGCCACAAATTTAATCTTGAATCCAATTATATGAAAATAATTGGATCACCATAGGTAATTGCATAAGTGTTTACAAATAGTAATAATACTAATAAATTTGAGAAACAGTGCATGAGAAGTTGAACGAAATATGTCAAATATCCAGATTACTTTCCTGAATGTTTCCGGCTTCAGGAAAGTAGGATTAATGTATATGCACTTTTCTAAGGAATTTATATTAAAGGATTGACACAATAAATGTATGTAAACTTCTCTTGAGAAGTTTTCTCTTGAAAAGTTAAGCCAAGTTCGATGTATTATAACGGTACCCTTTGGGTCCGTATTTTATTGGATAAGCTGAAGTTAAATCCAATTCTGGTTTGTGGGCAAACAAATTTTTTTGACTTGCAATTTGTTTTTTAACCACATAATTTTAGCAATATGTAAATGATGCTATGAAATAGTAAATGAACAGTCAAGACTATGACAAATTAACCTTATAAACTTAAAAATCGGTTACGGCATTTTAGACCATACTGTCGATCAGTTTTACCGTTTTTCAAAACCTTTCAAGTGCAGATATACGTTACATTTGAAACATGTATTACGTCGACGTAATATCTGTTCTTTGATTTCATTCAGAAATCAAGCCAGTTACAGCTTTTGAAGTTGTGTAATATTCCATCTTTCTATTCTCTGCTCAAGTAAAATACTCCTCCATCTGGACATAACTCTTAATAATTCGCAGTGGACGAGGAAAGATGGGGAGGTTAACGTGTTATTACCATGAAAGCCCAAGTAAAACAATCAGTTGCTTCCATTAAAATGTTTCAAACTCTAGGTATATTCTAAAAAAGATACTTTTGGGATACCCTGTATATGCTTCTATATAATAAAATCCATGAATTTTTAATATGGTCCTATAGTATTATTTTAAGGGATTTTTAAATTAGTAGTTGAAATAGTTAACCTTTTTCAACTACTAATCCGGGTGAACTCACATTATGATGGCAATATTCATGATATTAGTGGGCAATATTAATTTTTTGTACTTGTTTTAGTATAACTGAATAGAGGAAGCATCATACCAAATATTAATATAGTATAATAACATTTAATATTGACAAATATAACGGGTTACAACGTAATTCGTGTTACAAATTATGGTTTCGGTAGGAGGACAAGAATTAATATTGCCAATACCTGCACACGCCTAATCGAATTGCGATCTATCAGACCAAGTGTAAATGGATTTATTACGGCGAATGTAATTACAAAACCTCGACTCTTTGTTGCAGTTTACAACGCGTGTTTCAACTCAAATATTTAATGTATTGCGTTTGGTAGCAACCAAAAACAGACAAAAACAAAAACGTATTCTGTTAAGGGACTGGCAACTTATATTATTTTTCAGTTGTCGAGTCAAGGGCATTTGAAACATTAAGATTATGTTAGCTGGGGTCATTAATTTGTTCGATATCATATACGAGGGCCGGACAGTATTAAGGAAATTTGACATTTGACCCCATAATATGGATTATTTTAACATTGTCTACATTTGTGATTTCTCTCTGAGATTCACTTAAGTACTCTGTCACCCACCTTTACACATTATTGTTCGTGGGACCTGAGAACACATCAGACACATCAAACCGGGACATCAAATTGCATTCTGAATACGAGAAAATAATGTCCGTCTGATATCAAATAATTTGTATTTTTTGAAATTCTCGATATAATACAAATTTTATGGCAAATTATTTTAGCGTGACATTTTTGACATTTAACAGTCAACTCGGGTCTTTTTTACATTATATCTCTAAAAAAGGTGTGACCACGTGTAGCGTTAAATGAAAGAGAAAATGTGAAGAACACATTATTTGAAGTTGACAGTAACACTTAATGGTAGCTACGGGAAAACCATAAAGGATTCATCCGCACCTACGTATCCTGCAGTTGACTTTAACATTAATGGTGACAACGAACCCAGTTACGAGACAACTATAACGACAAGCGACAATCAACATCAATATATTGATATACTACCAGATAGAAAGTCCAGCACTGATTACGTGGTACAGACGATACCTCCAGATGAGGTCAGTCGGTCAACATCTCAACATGATGCAGTCATGTCTACAGTAGAATTCATCTCGACCTTTGCAGGACTTAACCCCATTAAAAGCTATTAAACCAAGATAACACTCATTGAAACAGCTCAACTGATTAAATCGGATCTTCTCTGGTTGTGCACAAGTCACTGTTTTCATGTGCGATATCGCAATAAAGCTGGTATTCATAGCTTCAGTTGGGTAACCGATTATAAAGGAAACGAAAGGAAACAATGGTATGTGTGGCTTTGTTCACGAAATCAGACAATGGCGTGCTTTTTGTAAACCAGCATTCTTGAAAATGAGCAACATAATGATTGTTGACTTAACACGGTTTTGAAATAATTTCTTCATATTGTTGGTGTTATCTGTCGTTTACATGTCCTTCCTAAAACACAAAAGTACGACCCTCTCCAAACACCTAAATTAGCTAAAAATGTAGGACATGTTACAAAACTATATTGTCTAGAATTTTAGAAGAGTACTTTTAATATTGGCCGGTTATTTTTCACACAGCGACGTTAACTAGGCAATGTACTATTACCTATAACATTAACTAAAACACCAAAGTACGAATATTTCCAAACATCTAAATTAGCTAAAATTTAGGACATGTTAAAAACTATATTTTCTAGAACTTTAGAAGAGTACTTTTAATATTGGCCGGTTATTTTTCACACAGCGACGTTAACTAGTCATATCCCCATACTTTTAACGTAGGGCTATTTGTAGAGGTCACCGTCAATGGGAAAGAGCACTGTGTATTGTGTATAGGAAAACGGACAGTAACTGCAGTATGATATTATGAGGTACCGTTGAATACTCTGTCAGGATCTGATTATGAAGTAACCCAGCAAACACAAAACGTTTTCGACATCATTCGCAGAAGGTTATAAAAGGTTGTCAGAAAACGTTTTAATGTCGGGTTATATAAAGGGTATATTAAGAGTATAAAACGTTTTCATAACCTTAAAAAACATTTTTTGATAATCTACTGCTCAGCAAAAAAAAAAATGTTTTACAGAAAACGTTTAAACGTCAGGTGATATAAAGGGTATAAAAACGTTTTAATAACATTCCAAAAACATTCTTAAAAACTTGATACAAAACATTCTAAACAAAATGTTATTTTGGGGTTGAAAAAATATTTTGCGAAAAATGTTTGCCCAAAATATTTTCAATAACGTTTTAAAAACGTTTTTATGACCTTTATATAACCCGACATTTAAATGTTATTAAAGGGTTTTGAAAAAAAAAAACATTTCAAAAACATTTCTGTGTTTGCTAGGTTCAAATATTTTAACATAATGTTATTTAAGTATTGACACAATATTTGGCAAAAATGTTTGCAAAAATAGTTTACAATGACATTTTTGAAAACATTTAAAAATATTGTTGTAGTGTGTTTTCATACAATACGTTTTAAAACGTTATCATGACCTTTATATAACCCGACATTTTAATGTTATTAAAACGTTTTTACCTAAACCAAAAGCCAAAATATAACTTATTTAAAACGTTTTTAAAACGTTTTTGTGTTTGCTGGGAGGCCAATCAAATTAAGGAAAATAAGGGGTTAACCCACCACTAATTGCAACACAATCCATTAAATCACCATTTATTTAAGAAAAGTATAATAAATAACACATCAGAAGTCCCAAAATATCAAAGTATTGGAACAATGTCCAATTTGCATAAATCCAAAATGGCCGCTTTATGCACGGGGTGAAATTTCAAAATTGGACAAATCTTGTAGTCCAATAGATTGCCGTAACCATGTGCAAATCAAGTTAAATTTGCCATATTTGGCAGAGATACAGCAGGTATAGAGCTAATCAATATAGGCCATGGAGCCAATTCAACAGCACCGATATTTTGTGGGAACAGGTCATTGAACTTTTACGCGGTGGTCAAGTTCAAAATTGAACTTGGTTAAAAACAACAATAATGTGTTCATCAAGTCACCAGAATTCAGAAAAAGTATAGTTTGACGTATCTACGATATACTGTTATGGAGTTATGGGCAAATAGGTAACATTGTGACATCATGTATCGAATTTTGGCTCCACGGGGGCGAAAATGAAAATTGCTCCGATTTTGTTGAAAATGGTCTCAAACTATTTGTTTTGCCATGAGAAATCATAAAAGGAATAGTTTTCCCTATGTATGATGTTTCATTACCATGGTAATAAAGCAAAATAGGACAATATCCACTGAGTTGCATTGCATTCTATTGAGTCAATTTGACGTTGACAATTACTGTGATACCTGGATAAGAAAGCACTCTTAGACACTATCATGAAAGTTCATCTGTGTTGGTAAACTTCATAATTGGAAATTTAAACTTATGATCTCAACACAAAATTAAGACGTACCTCAAATTTTTGGTCACAACTTTGACCTTTATCTGGAGACTGGCAACCCAAGTTTGGGATCGCTTTTTGGCCCAGATATCCAAGATCAAGAGTTCCCGGGGGCCCAAATATAAGTGACCTTTTGGATACTTTGAAATTACTGTCAGCAAATCCATGGCGCGGCTATGGGGTCACCTGTATCCCCGATCGTCTGCAACTTATATATGGAACAATTAGAACAGGAAGCTATAAGATCAGCCCCACCCCCTTTGTGGTGGTTCCGTTATGTGGACGATACCCATACAAAGTTAAAGAAACAATACGCGGAGGAGGTTACGAATCACTTGAACTCAATCGATCCGGACATCAAGTTTACGACAGTCACTCGCATTCCTCGACACTCATACAGTCATCCAAGAGGACAGTACGCTAAAAATAAAAATCTATAGAAAACCGACCCACACGGATCAGTACTTGAACTTTGATTCAAATCATCCTGTCCAGCATAAACTGGGTGTAATCCAGACTCTTCACCACAGAGCGGAGAGTATCATATCTGAACAAGAGGATATAGCGAAGGAGAAATCGCACATTAACAGCGCATTAAAGAAGTGCGGTTATCCGGACTGGTCCTTTGACAAAGCTAAGAAAGCAAAAGAAGTGAAATCTAAGAACACTAACCAGAAGAATACAAACGTTGAGACAAAAGGACAAGTAGTTCTGCCCTACGTTATTGGAACTTCCGAAGCCCTGCGAAGAATTTTCGGCATCTACGATATCAGAGTTTGCTTTAAACCCACTCAAACTCTGAGACAGCTACTTGTCTCGTCTAAAGACAAAACTGAGAAGAAAGACATTACCGGACCAATTTATTACACACCCTGTCAGGGGAAACCCTGAAGGGCCAGTGTTCAGAATCCTACATTGGTGAGACTGAAAGATCATTTAAAACCAGATTCTCCGAACATCGTCGTCCGAGTGCTACCTCGTCGGAAGTCTCCCAGCACATCCACATTGAATCCCCCGGCCACCAAGTTAATTTGGGTGAGGTCAAAATCCTTGACCGGACGCTAGATACTTTGAAAGGGGTGACCGTGTTAAGGAGCCAATTTACATCAGAGTCAACCAACCATCGCTCAACCGCGACGGGGGCCGATACAAGTTACCAAGAGTGTACGACCGGGTTTTGGGGTCAAGTATCCAAAAGGTCACTAATCCCAAACTTGGGTTGTCAGTCTCCAGATGAAGGTCAAAGTAGTGACCGAAAATTTGAGGTACGTCTTAATTTTGTGTTGAGGTCATAAGGTTAAATTTCTAATTATACACTCTTCGATAGTTATAACTATTCTTTTTCTCATTTCTTGCAACAATATTAATAATTTGAGACCATTTTCAACAAAATCAGACAATTTTCAGTTTTTGCCCCCTGCGGGGCCAAAGTTATACAAATACATAACCGTACGTCATATCAAGGTCAAAGTATACTTTTTCTGAATCCTTATGACCAGAGGATGACGGGGATGTTGTGGGTTCTGAGTAAGTTTGAATAACTTTGAACTTGACCTCCTGTGCAAAGGTCAAAATTACCTTTTTCCACTAAATGAGGGGTGTTGTTGAAATGGCTCCAAGCCTAAATTAATCACCTATAAGTACTATTACTCAACCAAATATGTGACCCGGCAGCACAAATGAGCCGTAAATTCCCTAAATTAAGTTACGGTATAAAATGTGTACGAAGGTCGTATTCATCGGTTACTTAAGCTGGCCCGACATCCGTCTTATTTTGGTAGTCAAAAACTAATCAATAATCCTATTGTTGAAGTGGATAGTAAGCTTCTACCTTAGATGGCTATAGAACTTTTAATAGCTCTGGTCTTTGTTTACTTTTGCTAAATCCTGTTCCTGTATTTTGTACAGGTATGCATAACCAACAATTAACAATGGGAGAACTTTCTTAAACCTCGTTGACTTCGGGATGATTTGAAATGACCGCCAATTATGACTGTTTGATATTTATTGCCAGCAATGTCGGAAAAGAGACACATGTAAAAACGTAAAAAGCTATAATTTTGTTGAAGGAGCAAAGTTTAACAAACCATAACCCCGCTTCTGGATATCGTTTGAAGTCAAATGATATACCATTTTTAAGTTTATGATGTTTATTTTTAAACACGAAATAAAACAAAATTGACCGGGGAGGAATTTACGGCTCATTCGCCGTGGACGGTCACATATGGCATCTTTAAAACAATTTGCACGATTGTAGTACCTATGAACTGAAATCTCTTGAACTATTGTTAACTAGAGCGCACCATAGCTGAACCATGGACTTTTGGCAGTAGGCCTATAGGCCTATTGTGGTAGATGTGAGATGTGGGGAGAATACCTTCTTGGGATTTCGAGATTTAAAAGGACCCAAAATAGGAATATTGACCCGTGTCTTATAAGTAGTGTTACCCCCCCCCCCCCCATGGCGAAATCATTGGGCTTATGTTCTTACTTGTTCCTCTTGCATGTGATTTGACACCATTTCGAAAAGGATCCAAAGTAGGAATACTAAAGTAGTTGTTGGGAATGTTGGCCGACTTTTTTGTTTGACAGGAAATGTTTAAGAGAATCTTTTAATTAGAGAGTGTTAGTAAATGTTAGGAAGTTCTATCCTACCAGGGTCCCTACATCAGGGGGAAATTGGGGTAATTAGGGTGAACTGTCAGTCTTAGGGTAATTGTTAATTAGTCGTTATCAGGTAGTAGTAACTAATTATGATTATTAATTAAGTAATGTCAATTCATTTATACTGAAGTGTAGGCCTATAGGTTAATTCAATCATATTTATTACCAAGTTTCCCAAATATTCTTATAATCCAATTTAACTCTGATTCTTATTTGGATATAAATACAAGTAAAAATATTCTGACTTCATTAATCTTCTCAGAAGACAAACCCGATACATCTCTTCAGTAGCTTATATACCATAGTATACTATATACCATAGTACCAGCAGCCATGGCTAATGTACAAGATGTTCCAGCTCATCAGATTGCATTTTGGGATATAGAGCCTGAAAATAGCTCAAGTCTTTCGCACGTATACATCGAAGTTTTTCAATGTGCCAAATGTGGCGATGCGTTACCCTATTCTAACGCAGACCACCAGTGTATAGATGGTGATGGGGAAGACGATGGTTTTGAAGAAAGTATGGGATATCATGACAGATTTGTACGTTTTTGTGAAAGATCGCAAAATAATCCATGCATTAGTTTGGTCATGCAGTGTGAATGTGGAAGTCTGCATGGTGTCTACCCGGAAGATGTTACTGTGAACAATGGGAACCAGCCACGTGTGAACAACGGGAACCAGCCACGTGTGAACAATGGGAACCAACCTCAAGATATGGATATGGACATACGTAGAATATAGGTGATAATTAGAGCAACCGGTGGGTGTGGCTTTAAATCGTATAAAACGAGCGAACAGATTTTTGACAAAGTTACAACATTACCAGCTATCCTGAAGCTCAAATCATTATACCATCACGATTTAAGACTCATATGTACCGGTGTATATAGAAATGGCATCCAGTGGATCATTCCAATATACAGAAGTCATCAAGAGTGCACAAAAAGCCAAGGAGGTGGAAGAAGTACGGAAATTGTTGAAGTACTTGTACATAGATCAAATACTCTTTGCCTACAGATCTACCTTGGAGACACGGTGTAACGGGTGTATAATAGATCACCCCTCCCAGGACCAGCATATGTGCGTGGAGCCTTTAGGCGAACCCTTTGCATCGGAGCTGTACATTGAAGCTGAATCCAAAGTAAATAAACATTACTTGAATCTGCTATTCATCGAGACCTGCAACACCCTGTGGCTCAACGATAGATTGATAGATTTTGAGAGGACCATTCAGGAATTTTTACAATGCTGGATGGACACAGATTTTCAAGACTTGGAAAAGACTCTGAAGAACTTGGAAGATTTTTATGTCACCGCATCCGATTCATCAGCCAAGAAGCTTTGTTCTCTGGAAGGACGATTTACAAAGTGATAGACATTTGCACGTAAGATTTAGAAATTAGCTGTGAATATGGATGTTTTGACTGCAAGCTGTTAAAATGCTTTTCTGAAAAGATAAAGACGCTAAGAGACCATCCTGATTACAAAATAACTTCGGATTGGATCGAAAAAAATCTTGTATCTGCCAAGTGAATGGAAGAACTTTTTACCGAAAAACACCATGTGTCGGAAATGTGCAAATGTGCAAAGGGATGTGCAAAGAAATAAGCTAGAACAATAGCACATTTCTGGCACAATTGAACATTACCGACACATTTCTTTGCACAATTGCACATTTCCGACACATTTCTTTGCACAATTGCACATCTACATTGTAAGCCTATGACATATATTTTCAGGGTCTTTGTATTCAGTATTTCTTTATATATAAACAATGTTCCTGTCATTTGAACATTTGAAGCCAAACTTTTGAAGAGTAAACATCATGAATTCTATTTCTGCCATCAAACCCCATGCTTGTCACATGTGTGATAAAAGTTTTGGTCGAAGGTATAGCTTAAGGAGACATATTGAGAGTGTACATGACGAAGAGAACTCGAAAATGGATGAAAGCGTGAACTATGATCCTGGCAATTCTGTGGTGAACAATTATGAGCCTGTATTTAAAAATCCTAGAGTTGAAGATTCATCAGAAGAAGATTCTGAAAGTGAATCTCCGGATGAAGATGAAAATTCTGAGCAAGGGGATTCTGAGATTGAAAAGGAGGTAGAAGACGTGGAGTCATCAAATGAAAATGAGTCTAGTTCTGATCTGGAAGACAATACTGCCTATCAAGACTGGTTGAAAGAAGCCGTGGAATCAACTGAAGAGATGTGGAGTGGGAAGTATGAAAAGTATGTCCATGGAGGCATGAGAGAAGATGAAGCCAAGGAAAAAGCTAATATGAAGACCACTTGGGCAGTCAAGAGAAACTTCTTCAACAAATATATGGACTTTTTGTCCAGTTACCTACACCTGAAAGACGACTACACTCATCAAGAAATTGTGGAAGATCTTGAAGAGAAATTGGATAAAGGCCTGAATGTAAACAAAGCACTCAGCAGAGTGATACCTAAACACCAATCCAAATTTGCCGGATTGTTCCAACAAGATGAGGATGAGGAAACTGACGAAGAAGATAATGCTGATTAAAGACTATACTAATCTAAATACACACTTTGATCATTCACAATTGTATAAGTTATTTAAAAACTATTTAATTAAAAAATATATCAGCTACTCTTTCTCTTTGTCATATACATGATATAGTTTTGGAGTATATTGTCTATTTTGATCGTGACAATTTAAACCATTGTAGTGTGAACTGAACATGTTGAAGTATGATGAACGATAAAAAGCGTAAAATAAATATAATTACACTTAATGTTTAAACTTATGTCATGTATGTGGGCCTGAAATGATGTCTGCATGAAAATGAAAAAATAAACTTACCCCTTCAGTAGTATCTGCTCTTTATAGTCTCTTGTAGTTAATCTTTGATGACTCTTCAGATGATTGACATGTTGGAATACACTACCGCAAATCTCACATGGGAAAGCCTCTATGTTGTTAACGTTTTCATAATATTTTCTTCCTAGCCGGTTTATGAAAAGTGTAAGTGTCTTGACTCCGCAACCATTTTTAACTTTATCCTTGGTAATCTTTAGACCTTTCTTTCTGGCCACTGAGTATTTAAGTGATCTTACACTCCCATAACCGGCAGGATGACTAGCTTTTGTAGCAAACCTCATGGAAGTATTCTTTTACCTCTCTATCTTTTGCCATTCTGTCATAGAATGATTACCCTTATGTTGTACAGTTTTAAATAATAAAGACATATATAAGAAAAAACAATATAGACATTGTAATTTCATTTTTTCATTTCATATATTTTAATTCATCTTTTTTTGCAACATGATTTCAAAATAATATTTCTCAAAGTTGTAAGGAAATATATACATGTAACACTGAAGTACAAACGAACAGCATTTGAAACATAAAGCTTTCAAAATTTCCCAACTTGTGGTTGTACTGTCAGTATTTATTAGCACTGTCCAATCAACATTCTGCTTTGATACTTCATTGTCTACGGATATAAGTATATCCTTTTTAAGATCATTGTTTTTAATCTTTGCACAAACATCAAAAGTGCATACGAACAAAGTCAAAACTCTGTAAGTCTTTCTAGATCCATGGTGTTTTTCGGTAAAAAGTTCTTCCATTCACTTGGCAGATACAAGATTTTTTTCGATCCAATCCGAAGTTATTTTGTAATCAGGATGGTCTCTTAGCGTCTTTATCTTTTCAGAAAAGCATTTTAACAGCTTGCAGTCAAAACATCCATATTCACAGCTAATTTCTAAATCTTACGTGCAAATGTCTATCACTTTGTAAATCGTCCTTCCAGAGAACAAAGCTTCTTGGCTGATGAATCGGATGCGGTGACATAAAAATCTTCCAAGTTCTTTTCCAAGTCTTGAAAATCTGTGTCCATCCAGCATTGTAAAAATTCCTGAATGGTCCTCTCAAAATCTATCAATCTATCGTTGAGCCACAGGGTATTGCAGGTCTCGATGAATAGCAGATTCAAGTAATGTTTATTTACTTTGGATTCAGCTTCAATGTACAGCTCCGATGCAAAGGGTTCGCCTAAAGGCTCCACGCACATATGCTGGTCCTGGGAGGGGTGATCTATTATACACCCGTTACACCGTGTCTCCAAGGTAGATCTGTAGGCAAAGAGTATTTGATCTATGTACAAGTACTTCAACAATTTCCGTACTTCTTCCACCTCCTTGGCTTTTTGTGCACTCTTGATGACTTCTGTATATTGGAATGATCCACTAGATGCCATTTCTATATACACCGGTACATATGAGTCTTAAATCGTGATGGTATAATGATTTGAGCTTCAGGATAGCTGGTAATGTTGTAACTTTGTCAAAAATCTGTTCGCTCGTTTTATACGATTTAAAGCCACACCCACCGGTTGCTCTAATTATCACCTATATTCTACGTATGTCCATATCCATATCTTGAGGTTGGTTCCCATTGTTCACACGTGGCTGGTTCCTATTGTTCACAGTAACATCTTCCGGGTAGACACCATGCAGACTTCCACATTCACACTGCATGACCAAACTAATGCATGGATTATTTTGCGATCTTTCACAAAAACGTACAAATCTGTCATGATATCCCATACTTTCTTCAAAACCATCGTCTTCCCCATCACCATCTATACACTGGTGGTCTGCGTTAGAATAGGGTAACGCATCGCCACATTTGGCACATTGAAAATCTTCGATGTATACGTGCGAAAGACTTGAGCTATTTTCAGGCTCTATATCCCAAAATGCAATCTGATGAGCTGGAACATCTTGTACATTAGCCATGGCTGCTGGTACTATGGTATATAGTATACTATGGTATATAAGCTACTGAAGAGATGTATCGGGTTTGTCTTCTGAGAAGATTAATGAAGTCAGAATATTTTTACTTGTATTTATATCCAAATAAGAATCAGAGTTAAATTGGATTATAAGAATATTTGGGAAACTTGGTAATAAATATGATTGAATTAACCTATAGGCCTACACTTCAGTATAAATGAATTGACATTACTTAATTAATAATCATAATTAGTTACTACTACCTGATAACGACTAATTACCAATTACCCTAAGACTGACAGTTCACCCTAATTACCCCAATTTCCCCCTGATGTAGGGACCCTGGTAGGATAGAACTTCCTACCATTTACTAACACTCTCTAATTAAAAGATTCTCTTAAACATTTCCTGTCAAACAAAAAAGTCGGCCAACATTCCCAACAACTACTTACTAAGTCCATGGTCTTTACTCCTTTCTATTTCATTGACACCACTCGGGTATTAACCCAGGAGTGTCTCCCCTGGTGGGGACATTATTTGGCACCCCTCCGTATCAATACGCTAAATGTTTATATTCAGGTGTAAGGGAACAAAAAATAGACTCAACACAACGGTAAGAATGTAACGGAATCCATTGTCATTCACAAATAAGGACATTATAACATTTCGGTTTGATAATTCATGTAAATTAGTCCAATACTTGCAGCTGATCATGCTGATGTTTCATATCTCAACTGCTAACACTTTCTCAAATTGAATAACCAATATCCTGCCCTTCGTCTACCATGTCTACTCCTTTCTACATTGATGGCGTACTTTTGGTGTTAAGGGATTGGATAGCGACATTTGCACACAAAATGCACAGTATTCTTTGTGGGATCTGAGAGCACACCAAATTCGCGATACAATGCAAATGTTATGGAAAATTATTAAAAATTTATATTTTTGACATTAAACAGTCCCCGAGGTAAATTTGATCAATCTAAAGATAACGTACTTAAAGTGTATGTAGCTAGGAGGAAAAGCCGACCATCACTTGGAAATGTTGGCCTTTCGTATTGAAGATATACATTTTCCAAAACAAACAAAAAAAACCTAAAATTTTTGAACTCTATTTGAGAATTTATCTTACCATTTTTTAAGCCTCATAACTTGGTAAATGTAGGCCTATGGAGCAAAATGTTTGTCAAACGCTTTATTTTGCATGGAGACTGAGACAACTTAATCAAAAATTTTTGTCCAGCTGAAACAGGATTAGGACCTACAAAGCAAGGCAAAACTTTTTTTTTTCTATGTCATACGCGCTATATTACATTTTTGTGATCATTAGGCCCAGATAAATATTTTGTCATGTTTTTTAGTGAATTTGGAGCAAGATATTTAATTTTTGTCCCTTGTATAATCATGCAGGGATTCTTGGTGGGGGTCTTTTTAGGGTCATGGGTTTCCTGTTTGAATTCAGATACCCGAATTAAGCAATATATTTAGTTGCCAGGTTTTACGAAAATATGCCGCTTGATGCTTAAATAAGAACATTTTCCAAAATAGAACCAGTATATATTGATATTTTATGTTTCTGTTC
Organism: Amphiura filiformis; assembly: GCF_039555335.1. Classification (NCBI taxonomy): domain Eukaryota; kingdom Metazoa; phylum Echinodermata; class Ophiuroidea; order Amphilepidida; family Amphiuridae; genus Amphiura; species Amphiura filiformis. Next base: position 37,191,812 of record NC_092630.1, read on the forward strand.
GTAGATAGGTAATGTTGTGTTTAACCTGTATCGTAAAATTATTGTTATTGATTTAGTGTTGTATTTTCTCACGAATACGTCCTTCCGTGTTTAGGCTATTCCAATCTTTACATGGGTGATATAATAAGTATTCTTGACAATAATGACATGAATGATAGGCAGGATTGTCTTTTAATTAAAGGCTAAATTAATTGAATTATGAAATTGATCTTCATTATTGTAGTAAGGTAATACTTTGGTGTAGCATTTGCTTCAAGAAGATACTGAATTTAAAGGGTTACCCAGAGAAAAGTGTAGAGAAACTCATCACGTGTTTGAGTAAACTATATATTTTCACAACCTATTGATACCAGACATTACGAGGTTATATTGTAGTTTGCCAAACGCATCTCAATGTGACAAGATGTTACTTCTCAACATATTTCCACCTGCAATTCTTCTATTCGTGACTTTTCAAACAACCGTCAGTCTCGACGCTGGCCTTTCAGCATATGAACTCGCTTCATACTCCGTACCAACTGATTGTGAATATTTGTGTGATCCAATATTCAATCATTTCGTCATCCACAAGACAACAGGAGATGTGTATCTTGGTGCCTCGAATAACGTGGTGCATTTAAATCCTTCTTATCAGGAAATAAAACGTGTACCTACTTTCATCGAATGTACGAATGATATAGATAGGGAAGACTGTATTAATCATAACAAAGTTCTCATCATTCATTATGACACTGACGATGAAAAACTGATCACATGTGGGAATTATGATAGCGGAAAATGTCAGATACGAGATCCCAATGATATAGAGGTCTCCATGCTAGCTGATCAACAAGTGGCAGCACCAGGCAATCTTAGCACAGTATACACCATTGCACCTGCACCTGACAGCACTAGCAATGGGGTGGGAGAGATGTTGTATGTCGGAGCTACAGATCCAGTTGTTCAAGATATCACATTTTTTAGCCGGCGAAGACTTTCTGACGAGTCTATACTTAGTATACCTAGAGATAATGGATTGGCCTTTGCTGTCACTAATTTCCAAGTTGATTTCAAAGATGTGTTTGATTTTAATGGATTCACATATTTTGTCACAACTCAATATTTTGATAGAGTGAGGTCATCAGGCATGCAATACACAAATGTTTTGTCAAAAATAAACCGCGTATGCCATGACAGTACAGACCTTGACTCTAGGACAGAGGTTGTAATTGAATGCACAAATAACGGTGAAAATTACAACTTGATCCAAGCTGTTCACCTCACAACAGTTGGTTTAGATCTTGCTGATTCGTTAGGTGTTCCTACAAACGAACAGGTACTCATTGGATTATTTGCCAAAAGTGTAGACCCAACTGACTTCACGGCAGATAACCGATCCGCATTGTGTATTTTTAGACTAAACGACATTGAGTCCATGTTTCTGAGGGCGATTGCGGCGTGTTTGGAGAGTACGGATCGCGGAGATGGTACATTATACATTAATGGTCAGAATTGTGGAATCGTAAGTAGTTATTTATCACTGTAAAACGATTATACAAAATCAAGCAACCAATTTTTGTCAATATCGAGGTCACATTTAAACATTTGTTTGATGTATTACCAATATTGTCGATGTTTTCCACAATAAAGAAATACAAAAAGAAACAAAAGAACGAACGAATAAACAAGGAAACGGAAGAAAAAGGAAAAAATGAGAATAATAAAATAATTCTAAAACAAATTCGATTCATATTAAGGGATGGGGTATGAATTATATGACATATCGAATTGCATTCTGAATACGAATAATGACCTTCTGATATCAAATAATTTTGATTTTTTGGAAATTCGCAATGTAATACACGTTTTATGGCAAATGATTAAAAATTGATATTTTTGATATTTAACAGTACTCGAAGTAAACTTTATAAATTTGATGATTTATACTTAAAGTGTATGTAGGTGGGATAAAAAGCCGACGATCAATTGAAAATTTTGACCTTTCGTCTTGAAGAAAAAAAAATTAGGGTCTTTTGGGAAAAAAATCCATATCTTCAATATGAAAGGACAAAATTGGTCGTCGGCTTTTCCTCCAAGCTACATACACTTTATGAATTTATCATTAGATTTATTTCGAGGACTTCGAGGACTGTTATATATCAAAAATGTGCAAAATATCAAATTTTAATAATTTGTCATAAAATTTGTATTATATCGTGAATTTCAAAAATGAAAATTATTTGATATCAGAAAGACATTCTTCGTATTCAGAATGCAATTCGATATGTCTTATGTGCTCTCATGTCCCACAAAAAAAACTGTCGAAACGCTCAAAACGCTCATTCCAGATCCCTTAATTAATCCTAGTAAGAAGAAGAACAAAAACATTATAAGAATAATACCAATATTTTCACACCACTTCTTAACCCTACTCTCCTACCGAAGGAGGTAGGGTTAAGTGACCGCTTATAGGTTGAATTCCCAGTCTGCCTCATCATGAAGCTCCCGTGGCCAAGTGGTTAAGGCGCTGGTCTCATAAACCAGAGGTCCTGGGTTCAATTCCTGGGCGGGATCACTTTTTCTCTTTCCTCCTTTAATCATTGCTCGACGGCGAAACAATTAAAATTGCATCATAGTTTGCTTTATTCCCGTCGAAAAAAGCCGCTGTTTTCCATGTTGTGCCCCTCTACAGTGAGAACGGCATTATTTACGCTTGTCAAAGCTCGAGCCACATTGGGATGACTTGCACGAAGGAGGTAGGGTTAAGTGACCGCTTGTAGGTTGAATTCCCAGTCTGCCTAATCATGAAACTCCTGTGGCCAAGTAGTTAAGGCGCTGGTCTCGTAAACCAGAGGTCCTGGGTTCAATTCCCGGGCGGGATCACTTTTCCTCTTTCCGCCTTTAATTATTGCTCGACGGCGAAACTGATAAAATTGCATCATAGTTTTATCTGAGCTATTTCTACAGGATTAACTTTTCACAATGAGATTTGAGAGTACTCATTATGTTAAAGAGGTCCATTCGGTTAGTACAATAGTATATCACCTCAAAAATAAGCGCAGCAGAAACATGTTATTTAATGTTTCTACATGAACATGATGAATGATCTTTGAAATCGGACAATGCATTATGGTGTAAGACCCGTGGCTAAGTGTCGGTGAGCTTGACATACTAGGGTTATCCCACTCAGAGCAACATTTTTTGTTTTCTCTTTTATTCTTTCCTTCTTTCCCTTCAAGGCGCCAAAAAGCCCTCTGGGTGTTAGGGTTAATTCAAGTATCACAGTTAAATGGACATTTTTCCTCATGTCGTTAAGGGGTCGGTCACACACCTTTGCACAGTATTTTTGTGGGGCCTCAGAGCACATCAGACACATCAAATTGCATTCTGAATACGAGGAATATCCTTCTGGTGTATCAAATACCCGATAATTCCGATTTTTAAATTCGCGACAGAATAAATTTTTTTATGGCAAATCATTAAAAATATATCCACTAAGCTGCTATTTTTCTATATTTGTCGCTTATTTATTGTTATACAATAATGATCATGAATGAATTTCACCATATTTTATGATTTACGAGTATTGCACAACAGATATTCTTACTTATTCACGAGCCTCATTTAAATGCATGTTTTTTTTTAACAAAGGCGATCTAGCTGTATAAAGTCGAACTTGAATAAAACGTGTGAAAGCGACGTGTTATTATTGTTGCTTTAATTAACTTAATTTATCAAATTTAGATTTTGGTAATTAAACTTAAATTTAAACTGTGGTCAGCGAACTGTTTTGCCAATCGAATTTAGTATTGAATCAAAGGGTCTGGCTTATAAAACATGTTAAAATATAGCAAAGCTGATAATCCCCATTCAACAAAATCAATCGATTTATATTATATAGGGTGGTGCGTTTAAACATGGCCTGGCTCCCATGATGTTTAGTATACTCTAGCATTATATGGTCGAATCCAACGAAAAGTGTACACGGCATGTTCAGGGCCATAACTTAAAAGTATTAATCAATTGGCATTGATCATACGCTTCGCGCCATATATAATAAGACCCCCTTCTGTGAAAAACTTAGACACAGAGACCCCAAAACATGCTATTTTTACCCATTTTTTCACAATATTTCTTAAAGTATTTTTAAAAACATCTAAATCAGTTATGAAAAGAAGTCATTGGATTGAATCTAAATTGATTTCCTGAAAGGTGTGTATTCAAAGATTGTTCATTTTTCACATATTTGTACATAATTATGAATTTTTTGTAATAATTTTTTGAGTGGTAGTATTTTACATTACCTACAAATACAATGTATAATAGCACTAGATATATCTTTAAAAAATGGAAATCACTAATAAATGCGCAATTGATACAAGCTTTGATATATCCAATACTGAAATGCATTGCATTCGGACATCTTTATTATTGTGTTTAGCTGCCAGAAATTCTAAATGGCACAAAGGTAGGTTTGGTAAAAAATATGCATTACCTCCGAATACATGTTAAAAGCTGTGTCATTTCCACAAACTGAGAGAATAGTAAACAATAGTTAAGCAATAGGTGCATGGTAATACACTCTTTATTTCTACCAAGTTTCAATAGACTGCGTTTAAATATTTCTGAGATGTCAACAATACAAAGTATTCGTAGGTAAATTTCGGTAACCGAATGTTACCTACGAATACAATTTGACATCATGACAGTATTGTGAAACACCGCCATTCATGCCAATGCCCATATTGGTACATAACGAAGGCCTGTATGTTTGCTATCAAATCATATGTCAATGAAAGTTGCGAATTCACATACATGCCCACCATGCAAAACTAAATACGGCTCAAATAGACGACGGTCTGCTCATTTGAAAGAAAAATCAGATTAGAAGAAGATTAGAAGGGGATAAATACTTGGATTTGTCAGCTGTCATGTGTGTTTCATTTTAAACGTTTACCGACCTTCTGGTTTCTGAGTAATTTGTGTCCAAATTGGTTTATTCGAAGGTAACTTTTGACGTTTTCGCTAAGTTTACCTTCGAATACCATGGACAAAAACGACTTTTCTCATTGTCTCATGATCTAGACAACACAGTGGTGGACCCTAGTATAAAGCTAATTATAGTTGCCCTCAAACGAAAGGCCACAAGACGTAACTGACTCCAAGATGGACTTCACAAGTCTGCAATAACGGTTTTAGCGATTTGTGTGCAATTAAGCAAATTAAAGTCACTTTAGTGCCTTTGTTTCTTACTTCAATCCTCTTTCAACCACTGTGAACCGACATTAAATATACATGATAGGGTCTCAATATCAATAAACGCCCATAAAGAAAATAATACATTCAAAGTGCTTTATAAGATGAAGATTTGATTGCGATATCCACCAAAAGTCTAATTCTTACCTACAAATACTGAAATGTTACTTACGAATACAGCATAATACATAATACATAATACCAATGGAAATTAATTGTCAAAAACTTAAAACGGGACCCGGACAATATTATTACCCATATACGGATTCATTCAACAATTAGTTATTATGTAAATTTGCTGCTTAACTACTATTTTGATCTAAGGTAAAAGCACCTATTCATTTGGACGTACCATCTCAAAGAGATCTAAAAACTACCATTTTATTCATTCATTATCATAACAGCAAAATTTGAACCTCTAAACTCAATATAGAACTTGTTAAATCGCTCATGTTACCTACGAATACCCGGGTTTCTTCACCTATCATTTTATAAAGCATTAGGTGTATTCCTAATATTCCTGAATTATGATACCGGAAGTAACTACTGCGTGTTGAGTGATAGGATATTATGTAAACAATGGCCTGCAAATAAAGGTAAACAACTGAGCGAAATCGGGTAAGGGAGTTACGTATGAAAGGCTACAGTATTACTGAAATGGCTAAAAGCTAGAAATCTTATCAAGTTTATAAGCAGGTAAATAAAATCCAAATGAAATTATTGTGTTTTGATGGTTATTATTGTTTATTATTGTTTATGACAGGCCATGTTTCAACGCACCACCCTATATAATATTATATTCTACATTATGACTTGTAGTTATTATAATTAAAACATAATAGTGAATAACACCTTACATTTCACATATTAAATCAAAACAAATATACCTTCAAAAATGGTCAAACAATGATTGAGGACAATAAAAAACTAGTGGCCAATGGTGGTCATAGACCACAAACCTAGCTGGGGCCTGTTGGTGTTTTGGAGGTATCTGATCCCTGCAAAATGTTCCAAAAATGTCCCCTTGGTCATGATTTTGTTATCACCGAGTTTGGGCCACTTACAGATGATCAGATAATACAATTCTAAGATTTGACCCCAGATGACCTTTGACCTGGCCCATGCATGATGTTCCTTAATATACCCCTGCAAAATGTTCCAAAAATGTTCCCCTGGTCATGAGTTTTGTTTCACCGAGTTTGAGCCACTTACAGATGACCAGATAATACAATTCTAAGATTTGACCCCAGATGCCCTTTGACCTGACCCATGCATGATGTTCCGTAATGTTCCCCTGGTCTTTAGGTTTGTTGTCACCAAGTTTGAGCCATGTACTTCTTACAGATGTCCAGAAAATGAAATTCTAAGACTTGACCCCAGATAACCTTTGACCTGCCCCCTGCACGGTGTTCCAAAATGTTCCCTTAATCATTAAATTTGTTGTCACGGAAGTTTGAGCTCCATACACCTTACAGATATCCAGAAAATGAAATTATAAGATTTGACCACCAGATAACCTTTGACCTGACCCCTGCAGAGTGTTCCAAAATATTCCCCTGATCATTAAGTTTATTGTCACCAAGTTTGAGCCCCGTACCCCTTACAGATGTCCAGGAAATGCATTTCTACAATTTAACATCTGCATGACCTTTGACTTGACCCCTACAAAATGTTCCCCTGGTCATAAGATTTGTTTTCACCGAGTTTGAGCCCCATACCCCTTACAGATGTCCAGATAATGCAATTGTAATATTTTACCCCTTTAATGACCTTTGACCTCAATTGAATATATGAATACAAAAGCCACCCAAGTCCATACTTTGGCCAAATTGAGTGAGTTAAGCATGGGAAAGTGTTGCTATACATAGGCCTGTCATATGTATGAAAGAACAACTCAAATCCATCCTCTGTGTCTATTGAGCATGGGAAAAATAGCATGTATGAAAGAATCAACCCAAGTCTATGATTTGAGTCTTGTAACACATTGATTGAAATCCAATATGTATAAAAGTCCACTTGTAACCATTTATTGCTGGAGAGTGACTTTTGAAAAAAAATGGGGTTAATCAAGGAAAGTGTGTGGTTTATATTGCATGGCAGAATGCTTATCAACATTATACATAACTGTGTGCTTTATTTTGTATTATCTTACTAGTGGTAATCTCATTCCAACCTTATTGTCTTAGTATATGATTCAAAAAACCACCCAAATCCAGCATTTAAAATGAACCCCTACGAAGTCCCTGAAATGCTAATCGTCATACCTAATACAGTTTAACGCACTCATTTGCACGTAAAACTTACCATATTGACCAGGTAAATCGAACTGAAGGAATTAAAATGATACACAGGTTTTTTTCTCAAAATCACTTCCCATGGACTTGGGTGGGTTTTGGATTCATGTATATTCAATTCCATGTTCAAGTTATCTAGCATTATCAAGTTTCCGTATGTGTGGCTCTCCCAAGTAAGTTGGCCTGGTATAGACCAAGGCCCAGTTCTTTAACCCAATACATTTGCACATTCACTGAATAACCCTGAAGACTAATTTAAAAAAATGGTACGTGCCCACAGAGTGCATATAGAGTTCATTTGTTGCCAGACGAAGTGAAAACAACTAAAAAACAGACCCTAGCTGGGGTCCCCCCCAGCTAGGTAATAATATTTTTCAAATGTTACGTAGACACGTTTTGGTATTATTACAATTTGCTAATGTTCAAACATACTCAGCTGCGAATTATGCCCTGCAATGATCAATGAAATACTAATAACAACCTCGATTTACTATGGACTTGTAACCTGTAACAGAGTAACCTATGTTTATTTCACCTTGCATTAGGCAATAGATCCAAGCACCTACAACACGACGCAATTTGCTGATCAGCAAAAATGCAATGCTTTAAACTACGCTCTTCCTCGAGGGAAACTGACTGAATCTGTCCAATCAACTGCGATCATAGAATGGTCATCAACTCTTGTGTCATCAATCATCACTACCATAGAAGAGGAACACACCATTGCTTTCATTGGTACCTCAACAGGACAACTTACGAAGGTAAGTTCTTACTATAAAAACGAGGGCTTAGAACCAGCAGGTTCGTTTTGCATACCTGCATACTGCATATTTTTAGAGTTTCTTTGTGGCGAGTTCGCCGAGTTGTAAGCATCAAATGTTGCATGATTGGGCATATCGTAAACAAAATACAAACACATGATATAAACACTTTTGTTTGATTCTTGGGCAGACATCTCAAAATTTGTGAGAGATGCTAATTAGATTGGATGACTGTACAATGCTCTGTGTCACGAGTGTGAATTAATTTTCTGGGTGTCTGTGTCTCAATTTGGAAAAACGATCAGTCTAAAATGATTCAGTCAGCATCACCTTAACATAAACTATTTTATTTAGCACATTTAGCTGTCCTTGCCTCCTTGGCAAATATTCAAAACCACAGATATTGGAACACAACAAAATACACATTGTTTATGTAGATTAGTGATATCATATCCCATAATGCCTATCTTTGGATGGTCTATGCTTTTTATACCCTGGTACAGGTTTAAGTTGGAATGTCACACTGAATGATGGGACATACTATGAAATCCAGATTTATTCGAAATATAGTTTGTATTCAAAATCTAGCAGTAACCTGAGCCCTAACATTTGGTGAAGGGGTAAAGGGGGAGAGAGGTATAATTAACCAGAGAAAAAGTTAGTATCATAGGCCTATTAATAGGGAACACAGGAACGTGGTATGGTAATTTATTTTTATATGAATGAGTGTGCATGAACTATAAATGAGGTAGGGTTTTTGTACTTCAATGTAAAATTTGCATTGTTAGTAGTTTTCTTATCTTTTTCAAAATATGAGATTATGAGGGATAAATCCCTTAGAGTACTGCAAAAAAATGTATGAAGCCTTCCTAAAGCAGACCTAAAGCATTCCAAAATAATTAAAAAATTAAAAAAAGCTGGCATATCTCACAAATCTCAGAGGGAGGGTACGAGAAGCAAAACGTTGATTTTTTCGGCCTACAATGGTGCCATGTAATTCATAAATAGTAAACATTTGATAAAAGGTGACCCCTTTTTTATTCAATTCTAAAGGGACTCATCAGTATAGTTAGTTCCTGTTTAATTTATAGGTTGAGAACAAATGATACAATACATTGCTTGTTTGCAATGATACATTTTTATTAATACAAATAGGAAATGGTACTGGATAAACCATACACATTTAAGTCTGTTTGGATAATTATATAGCCTTGGGGAAGTCCAGTAAAACTGTTAAGGTGACAGTGCATCTACAAAAATGTGTACTACATATCTTGGGGTGTTTTTATTTTCAAGTTATTTTAACGAAGTAAAACACACTCATTAACCTAACAAAATGAAAAATATCAACAAATTAAACGGAAGTGCACACCCATCCACCCTCTCCATGCACGCCACCACCACAACGCTCGTACCAACAACTCCAAAACATGCTCTCCAAATAAAGTAGCTTTAATATATTTTATATACTCGCCACTAAGAAACTCTAAAAATATGCAGTATGCAGGTATGCAAAACGAACCTGCCGGGCTTAGAACCATGAACCATGCCTACTATAACCGGGTGGCAGGGGTGGCGCCCACAACCCAATACGGTCATTCGTGAGCACGCACAAACGCTGCTGTGTGGTGTGAAAGTAACTATGCATAACAACCAGTGACCGTGACGCTCCGTGACCAATTATGCATACTAATTAGCTCGTGACATTCCCCGGTTTGAAGAGCTCTAATTTCTTTGTTTTAACACAAAAAAGTATGACATTTTCAAATTATCATACCAAATCAGCGAACTTGCACCTCACAAAAACAGAAATAGATCAAAGTTTATAATTGGATGAAAAAATAGCGTGTTTCAGTGGCAAAACACAGTAGTAAATTCCATTTTTCGGCGGTAATTCATATAACACAACCAGAATTACCTCCGCGTCGCGTGAAGCCTCGCTTGTAAAAATCCCAACTTCTTAGGGAGCACATCTCCCTTGAGACACCCCTTACAGTTACACAAATGACACGCTGAAATTCACTTTTGCCCCCCCCCCCTAATTTATATGTTGTACTTAGATTTGGACGACCATTTTAGTATAAACTTGGGAAATAATGTTTTGGCGGAATGTTAGTTTTTTGTTTGTTTTTATGGGGTTTAAAAGGATCAAAATAATGTTTAAACACACACTTATTTTGTACATAGCCAGATTTGGGTTTTAAGCCCTGGATAAAATCATTAAACATGTAAAATATAGCGGTTTTTATCGATGTTTTTGAGCACAACAACAGGAATTCATTTGGTTGTGTGTCACCCAAAGATCTTAACATACACTTTGACACATAAGTCAAACGGGCATCTGTCAATGACATAGATTAATAACAACAATTGACATCGGAAGCGTGTTTTTGACCAGGACATTTGAAGACCTTACAAATTGACATTTGCGAGATCCTAGTGGAGGTAGGGGTGTGTGTTGTGTGTGGAGGAGGGTGTGTGTGTGTGTACGTGCATTTTAAAATGCAAACGCACCCCCCACACACCCCGACACACATCGTTATGAAAAAAAAAACACATAATATTTGATGATGATTTATCATTTTGCATCCTTTACATTTTCTAAATAGTATCATCTTAGAGGTGGCGAAACCAGTAGGATGTACGAGACAGTTAGTTTAGGTAGCCCTGTACTGAGAGATGATCATCTGCAAACAACAGAAGACGGCAAACAACACCTGACAGTACTTACTGAACAAAAGGTAACACATTGAACAGTTTTATGGATAAGAAACGAAATGCTCCCTTTTCGAAGACATTAGTCAAACGTAGATATGGTAGCGTGTAGACAAAAACCAAATCTCCACAATTGGACATTTGTTTAGAAATTCTAGGTTAAATGAGTCTCATCTGACATATATCAAATTTTGAGCCATGCATTCTTGCTATAACCATGCTATAACCTACTTTGTAACCCCGTTTTGATTGTAAGAGGATTGTAAGAAGAATATGGATTTCAAAAATCATTGCTCTCTTCAATGCGAGAATTCGATCCCCGGTGAGGTTCAACAATGTTCTCGTGAAAACAATTACGGTATATGTTGGTAGAATAGAAGACTGCACCTATATTGACCTGCGTCCATGCATGAGAATGTTTAATAAGGTGTGGCTTGGGCCAAAGTGTCAGTGAAAATATGTAAAGTGTGCAAAGGCCTGTGAACTATAAATCCCCAAATGTATTGATTACTTTTTGCCAAAATTTCGCTGCTTATCATCCGATAGTCATACATTCTAATCAGTTTTCTTTTTTCTTATCATTTTTACAAATAAAAGATATTCAAATTACGCGTTGAAAACTGTGGCTACTACACAACCTGTGATGACTGCATCGGTGCTACGGAGGAAGATGGTGATCCATATTGCGGATGGTGTAGTCTTACTAGAACGTAAGTAAGAATACGCAATTAACGCACAATATAATATTTTCAACTATATTTGCTCACACCGAAATTTGAATAATATGGCATCTAAATGATGTGATATTTACATCCTTAGTATTAGTGCCCACCTTTTTAAAACAAATTAATTCATTAAAAAAAAATCAAAAGTCTCCAGATTGTAACTTAACATGTTTTTATGGTCCTATATATGTCAGCTTCACTTCACAGTAATTTTATTTTTCATTGCCATAATTCCTAATTTTTTAGGTAAATCTTGTGGACTTAACACGGTTTGGAAATAGCTCTTCATATATAAATTAGAAGAAACTGTATTTCCTAGCCTAGCCTTTCCTTTTACATTCATAGTATTACAAACTAAGTGTTTCATAATATAGTTTTATTTCAAGTTGTTTTCTTTTATTTTAGATGCACACGTAAAACTGACTGTCTCCTGCCAGATGTATCTAATCGTTGGTTATCATACAATGAAGCACAGTGTTTGGAAATTAGCTCTGTTACCATGGTTACACCATTTGACAGTCAACCGTACACCGTACCGCAAGAAGTAAGTATACCAAAATAAACCCAATACCAAACACTATTATTATATTTTTCCTCTATCTTTTGTTCCATTAATAACACGAATGAAATCTTAATAAGTTTGAAAAATCTACTATATTTGAAACCACAGTTCCTTTGATTATAACTTCATCTGCCAAATTTGATCAAGTCAAACACTAACATGCAGTATTTCGCTTTAAAATGCCTTTGTGTTGGGACACAATTGATTTCACATTATTAAAATGACACTTATTTGCTCGAGGGTTTAAACCAAGCATTAGTCAAAAAAGTACTTGACTTTGTAGCATTCATGCGTTACACTTTGACCTTGTTTCACAATAACGCTCTATATCAGTTCGGGGCACTCGTAATTCACGGACGTCACTGATTTCAAAGACGGTCAGTGATTTCACATACGGGGAGTCTGTGATATCACATACGTCGAGCTTTGTTGACAGCTGGGCACTCGATGCAGCACATTTAGTAATACTAATGAGTGTATTAGAATAAGCTTTCCTATATATTTAGCAAATATCTACCTGTGCAAAAATTATATCTATCTGTTCAAATTCTGACAAATGGTCCCAGAACACACTTAGATTGCAATGGCCAAAATCAAATGTTTTGAAGTAAAACAATCCCAAGAGTACCCGAGCCTGCGCTCTAATTCATGAACTGGATAGGAAAATTAGCAGGCACTCAACTTGGGCTAGCTACAACCCTGATAAGTCCTGCTCACAAAATTATTCCCACTGCGCCGGCACGTTCACCAAAATTACTAATATCGTTTGCGACTGGGTTTTGAAACTAGGGAGTATGTGATTTATGAGACGTCTATGAAATACGATACTGTTATGTGACATGACGCTTCAAGAATATTTGATATCAGAGACGTCCGTGAATTATGAGTGCCCCGAACTCAGGTGAATCTTTCAACTGTAATATTACACTTAAGGCGAGTTGGATGGAGCATGACACTGTGTTTGCACTAAAATATCGAGACAAATGCCACACAAGAGGAATGGTATGGGTTCTATAACGGAGATCCAAATGCTTCATATAAATGGTGTCATTCCACTCATGGCCATGATTTTTTTCGGGATGTGAAAACGCCCAAAGCTTTCACATGATTCCAAAAGCTGCATTTTTATGGGGTAAAGCGGGGGATGAGGTTGTCAATCGGGTCACTCCGGATGGCTAAAACTAAAAATACACAAACATGGCTCCTGTGTAAAGTACGACGATTTGAATAATCATTAATTATGGTAATTGTCTTTGGAACTTGCATGCGTCTTTCATACATATTGCTTGATCACTGATTTAATTGTTGTTGTTTTTATAATTTTCTATTTGGGATGGGTACATTACTGGTAATACTAGTATGTGTTTCTTTTCTTCGAGTGGTTAAGTGAATGTTGGCAAAATACGCATCCACGTGGAAACACGGAAAGGAAGTGACATGAGTGTGAACATACCTTACCTAAAGAGACTATATCAAATTATTTATGTGTTAGGGGAATATTTCCGATAGTGTGCCAAAAGTGTGTTCCTTACCCTACAACGTGCCAAATAATTCATCATTACTGTGACAAATTTTAGTGACCGTGCGGCTCCCTGTCTCACTCCTTTTTTTATCTTCCCTTCTTTTGAGACATCATTGTCTTTATACATTCTTACTGTTGCTTCTGTGTATATGTCTTCTATAATTTATCCTTCATTTACTCTTCTTTCTTAGTGCATCAAACATGTCCTTATTCTGTATGGAGTCAAATGCTTTCTGGTAATATGATTCCAAGACAAAGGTTGAGTTGGTATAATTGACTTTTTATCTATCAGTTGGTTTATCTGTAGGTGATCTGTAGTTGAAAACTTTGCATTAAAACTGGCTTGCTCTCTCGGTTGGTTTTGGACCAGGAAATAGTTTACTCGATTTTGGATAAGTTTAGTGAATATCTTGTACACGTGTGAAAGTAGGTTGATGGCGTGTCTGCCTTATCATCTTTTTTGTGTAAAATTATGACTTTTATTTTCATTTTCTTGGCATCATCTTTATTAATTTGTAGTATTTTATTGTATATCTTTGTGAGTTGCAATACAGCCTGGTAATTTCATCAGTGCCTGGTGCTATGTTGTCCTTTTCTATCTTACGGCTTCTCCGACTTGTTTCTCAAGAATTGGCTGTAATTCTGCTGACTTCTGCACAGATATTTAGTATTTTCTGATCTGTTTAATGTCAAAGTTCCGGCCTTGTGCTTTAATTCGCAAATTCTGGAGATTTTGCTGTTCTGTGATTGTTTTTGATCCATTTCCCGCTCTGGTATTATTAGTAGACTTGCACGATTTCTCTTTCTAGATCTATACCTTTTTTTCAGGCTCACTATCACTATAGCTTCTATTTTCAACTTTGTGCATAGTGTTGCTCTGACCATTCTGTGATCACTAGCAATGTCACTAGCAATTATTTCATAGTTTTTTACAATTCCTCTCTAACTGCAGAGTACGAAATCTATTTGGTTTCTAGTTGACTCACTAGGGCTTTCCCATGTCCAGTATCTTTTTTGCTCTTTCTTAAAGAATGTGTTGACAATCATAAATATCTGTCTAGTCTGTTTTGCATCAAGTCACCCATAACGTGTTGACGATGATATATTTTCCTCTATTCTCCTTGATTGCTTTATCAATGTCTTCGTTGAACTCCTCTACTTCCAGGTCATAACCCGGGGGTCATAAGATGTGGTTGGAGCATAGACGTGACTTACACACATCTGCACCTTTCTTACAAGTGAAAAACCATGGCTAAACCTTAAACCCCAACTCTGACCCTAACCCTACCTTATAAAGTATATTTTACTCAGATAAAATAATAATAATATAATAATAAATAATATGCTCCGGGTTTCTTTATCTAACCAATATGGAAAATTAGTCCAAAATATATCAGATCATTTGGGCCGATAATGTTTTAACAATTTCAAACAGATAACTGTGACGGTCGAGCAGCTTCCTGATCTAGCGCCAAGTACAGACTATGAGTGTGTCTTTGATTATGGAGACACTCATTCGTTATCGTCCATGGCAACCAAATCCGGCAACGATCTAGTTTGTATGACGCCCCCTACTAATGATTTACCAGAAATACCCGACGGAAGAGGTGAGTTATAGGCTCCAAACGCTTAGCATGTAAAATCAATTTTATTATTACTGTAAATAGGCTAATAATCATGATAATAATACATTGAATACGTCATTCTTGTTAAGAGCATTAGTTATTATCACTTTGTTTACCATGATGTTGACAGATCATATCACGACGCTTTTGTCTATTCGTTCTACTGAAACTGGAGTTAAGTTCGTGGACACAAATCATACATTCTTCGAATGCGCGACTCATGAAAGGTAAGCATAGTTTAAAGCCAATACATCGAGGGTTGAGAGCCAGAAAGTATCAACGCAGGATAATCTGTTCCCACAAAATGAGCATAAAGTCGCCAGGGCACTATAGAAGATACTGTCCATTAATCACGACAAAATTCAATAGAAAACAAAAGACACAGTGGAGGAAATATTGATATTTGAAGACCAAAGCAATGAGCTAACTTTGCTCATTTTGTGAGAGCTGGTCACAGTGAGTTACGGCTTTCTAGTTCTGAACTCTCGACATATTCTACTTGTACGCTTTATGACGGTATCAAAATTTTAATTGAAACATGATACAAATCTAGAGGAGCATGTGATCAACAATCACTGTCTCGGGGCAAGGGCGTCAATCCGAAGTTAATCGTGGGTGGGTAGGTGGAGGGGGGTGAGGGGCACAAGTTTTGTTGAATATGACCGGGAAGTAAGCCTCTCGTCGAGCTAGCGCGATACAGGGAGTGTCTGAGGGCGGATGTGCCTCCCCCTGAGCGTTGGAAAATTTTACAAAATGGGCGTGAAATGCAGGCATTTTGTGGACACTTTTTACACTATTCTTTTGTAAAATGTTAGTTGGAAAGAATTAAAAATGTTCAATATGAATGCCCAATTGAAGCAGTTTGCAGTTCATTTCTAGTGGGATTGTTTGTCGAGGGAGGGGGCAAAGAAAACAAAATTGCTGGGATATATGCGCGTGTATTTCAGCATATGAACATTTCAGTTTCATTCTATTTGAAGTTAAAGTTGCCCGGGAAAGGTGATACACTGTGCTCATTACGCGAGAAGCGCGCAAAAATGTGTATTTTTACACTATTTTATACACAAATAAAGGTGTTTACCAAATGTTTACATATTTAAACTAAGAACAAATAGTTTTTTTCTTTTGGTGGGGGGGGGGGAGGTTCAAAGAAAGGCCTGTAAGAAGGGAATATTAAACTGTTATTATTATTATTTCTTTAAAAGATGCCTAGATTGTGCAAGGAGTGTCTGGGGGTGTGTGTGGTGTGTGTATGGCGATGTATGCTCTCACGACAAGAATCTGTGTCCTGATGACACTGACAATACACTCATAGCAGGCGTGGAGGTAAGTCGTGTTCAAGGTATGATAACACCAACAACATGAATAGTGGCGATAATAGCGGCAATTTCAAAAGCTACAAGAGCAACAATGATGATGATGATGCTGATGATGATGATGATGATAATAATAATAATAATAACAATAATAATAATAATAATAATAATAATAATAATAATAATAATAATAATAATAATAATAATAATGATAATACATCTTTCCGTTATGTTCAATAGACATTAAATAATTTAAAAAATATTAACCGGCAAAAAACCCTTAACGTTCTGATTTTACAGCACCACGTACCAGGACCTCGCCAAGGTTCAGATGAATGTGCGCAGCTTGAAATGCCTGATGAAGAGGTTCTTTTGGCGGTAGGACCAGAACGGGAAATTGACATCACTGTATTCAACTTACCGGATGTGAACCGAGTGCCAGTATGTTAAAAACATCATTTTTACATCATAGTGGTAGTGTCTTCTTCAAACTACGAGTATATCTAAACGTGGAGGTTGGGTCTCATCGAGTTTGGAACGCTTATAAGCCTTATATGTTTATCTGATATATGTTTGGCTGCCTTGTATACTTATGTTTCCTTATATATGAAGAGTTTGGTTCTAAAAGTCCAAAGGCTGCTTTGTGGAATTTTTTTATTTCAAGATATTCCTAAGAGTAGCAGTAGGAACTTGCCAATCTAATAACATTAGACCAGTAAAATAGTTCTTTAACCTCTCACGTGCGAAGAAGAAAACAATAAATAAAAAAATATTGTTCCAAAAGGCATTAAAATCCAATGGCATCCATTTTAAACCTTGCATTGGAGAATTTTAGGGGACAAAATGATATTGAAAATAGTAAGAAAATAAGCTTGAGTTTCAAACATATCCATTCCAATCGTTAAATGTCATTTAAACTTTCAAATATGTTTAAAAAAATACCAGAAAATGTAACACAAGGCAGCTATTGGACTTAATGCCTTTTAAAAACAAACTCATCCTAATGTTTATCTGGTCCTGGGCGTACATGATGACGGCCCAACAAACACGAAACTTTTTCACGCCAAATGGGCACATAAATATTGCTTGGTTATATATATATAAACTGAAGTAGAAACTGCAATAATGTTGGCCGATCAGTTATGTATATTGGCTGATTTTTTGTGAGTCAGTAGTTATGTCACATTTTATACTTTGTGATTATGATACACCCTGATTACAGGTGGATAACTACCTATGTATACTGTACATTGAAGGAACGGAAGTTGAAATTCCTGCAGTAAGAGATACCGTCAACACGGACCTTGTTCGCTGTCAGGGGACGAATGTGAGTTTGGGCTCTTAACTCCGTTCGTTGCAATATATCTCATTTCTTATTATAAATTAGTGTCCCCAATAGCGGCAATGAGGAAGTGTATGGTTTATAAAATGCAGGGCATTGATGTGGGTCACATAAGGAAATTGATTGGTAGGTACGTTTGTAGGACATGCAGGACGTGACAGGTTATCAATTTCACGCAGTTTCGCTAACCTATTTAGTCTTTATTTAAAGTGAAAAGAATCATAATCAAAAACTAGTAATGTCATGGAATTGACGTAACCAGAATGTTTTTTCACTCACTTATCCATTATATATATATATTTTTCATGAAAAGAATTAAAAAATAAGTTGCCTATTTCCGCTATACCTCTAGATGTCCGAGCTAGATTCACAGATTTCAACGTTATCTCTTTTTACATTTCCGATCAAAGCACGTATACATGGCCAATATTCAGGAAATGACGGTAAATCTGACCATGCATTGGAATTGGGGAGGTACGCGAAGAACGATTGACGATGAGTATGCATTTGAAGGTTAGCATTGGTTAGTTAACGACATTCCATCGGTTATTTTTGTAGTAAATTCAATCAATATCCAGATCATGTTCCAATTCGAATTATACCATTTTCCCCTTCTGTAGTTACCCTGTTCAAGTGCGAAGTTGATCGTCCTGATTGTAGCCGCTGTGTTTCTGGCCTAACTACCAGGCCAGAACTTCAACTTCAATGTGGATGGTGCATTGATTCCAAGCTGTGTGCAGTGGAAGATCACCCAAACTGTATTGAATCTAGATCTTTGATAAGTGAATCTGGAAACGAGAACTGTCCAAGTCCTACCATCACTTCGGTAAGCTGGCAACTGTTTACATATTTGCATTTGATTTTGTAAACATAGTAAGCATTTGCATAAAGAAACGGTTCTCATAATTTTAATCTCATCTACTTCGTTAAAAACGAAAGAGAAAGAGAGATAATAGCATGCTCATCTTTCTTTTTAGATGTGGCCTCCATCTGGTCCTATCGAAGGTAACACTCTTATAGATATTATTGGTACAGACCTCGTAGAGGGTTCGGTACCATCATATCGGTCATGGTAGCAGGACGCCCGTGCGACTTTATGGACAAGGACATGTATGAAATGAGCCAGCGGTAAGCTGATGTTTTATTAATAAAGTAATGTATTTTTAATTAAGTGCATTCTTTTAAACCTATAAAACGACAAACGAGGCAAGCCTTCAAAATTCGAGTTTTATCAACTTTTTCTAATATATTACAGCATATCGATATATAAATAGAAGGAAATGTCTGTTTTTGCGTGATAACTCCTCTGAGGACAATGAATGAATGAATGAATGAATGAATGAATGAATGAATGAATGAATGAATTTATTTCAATAAACCCATTCTGAGAGCAGATCAGCAAGACGGCCCCTAGGAAATTCGTTTTTTATAATTAGCTATAATTCCTTCCAATTAAATCAGAAACATGACTGCAAGGGGAGCTCTCCTGATGCCTCAAAGCCTAAAACCCATGAACTTCTTCCGGGGGCTCTAGATCCTGAGCCTGACTCCTGGAGCGACCGGAAGAAGGAAGGAGGGGAAGACAAGTTTGCTCCACTGGATAAAAAAACCGGAACAAAATTGACCAAAAGTTGAAATGTGATTTTTCTTTGGTCTGATTTTAGTTTAGGACACAATTGTCCTCAATTTGGAACATTTTACCACTGAAATTGTTAGCTCGCTTCGCGCGCATTTGTCCTGGTGAAAAGATCAGTGGGACGATTTGGAAATTTTGCCAACGTGAGGACCGTTTGAGCACACGCTTGTCGACGCAACATTAATACCAGCAAAATAATACTTCTCCCACCACCCACCCATCCCCCCGAAGGTAATCTAGCCACATCCCTGTTTACTGTTTCAACTGTATATTTCTATATTTCATCATTAGATTGTCATGTATTACATCTATGAGCGAGGCTGTGGTAACAGGAGATGTGTTGATCACTGTTACTGGAATCGATAACACGGATCAAATGAATGAGCCTGGAACAAATTTTGCCTATAAGGTATTGATGAATTACTGCTTTAATTCATGAGTCCAAATAAGGTGATAATTATTTGTTTAGGATCATGACTCCACTACTTCTCGATACCTTAGTTTCTCATTTCCTCTTAAAATAAGAACATTATTTCTATCCAATATTGACTAATTTTATTAATCAATGTATTTTGAACAAAACAAGATCAATCATGTTGTTAGAAACTGCCTAAGATTACTTCGAATGTTCATTTTAATATAACAAATAAAATGTAACTGTTGCTTTTGCAGGATCCAGGCGTCCTTGTCTTTAGTCCATTGTTTGGTCCTGAAGCTGGTGGAACTAAATTGAAAATAAATGGCACTTCTTTGGTGACAGGACGCTACATGGAAATACTCATTGGAAACGCAACATGTGGTTTAGAAAGGTGAGTTTAATTCAATAAATTAATTAATTGAATGCCAGAATTTTGATTGTAAGTGCAATTTTGGCCAATGTTTTAAAAGATATTAATCATAAACACTTTCATAATTTTACACATATATTTGGGACCCCCTCTTCCTCTATTAATACAATAAAAATCAATAGAGTTAGTTATGATGACATATCGTGTTTTACTTGATTAATCTTAAATGTTTTTAAATTGCAAATATAATATTACCAATCGACTTTTTTTGTTATCGACATTTCATATGATCGGTGAAAGGTAAAACCACAATGTCATCTTATAATATGAGATTGGTGAATTGTTTGAAACTTGATTTTTTGGCATATTTGTAACGTTTATATAAGTCCCAAATTATACCTAAATAGTATCAGCCAAATTCGTTGTGTTTGAAGGTCAACTGAGCAATTTCGACTTAAGTCATAATTTAATCACATTATAGAATTCCCATCCAAAATAACCAGTGGAGTGTCTTTCATTTGACCTTGTTCCTTCTGCTTAAAATGGATAAAAACATTTCCTGGCAGTTCAAAAATTTCCTGCGTGCAGACCAGTTATGTAGATTTCTTTTTGATAGGGGGTGGGGGATAGGACAAATTTCTTGAAGAATAGTGAATCCAGAATTGGTAGTACAAATGGCCACTGGTGAAAATATGCTGAAAAAGCGAAACAATGTGAGGTTAATTTGGTCAGAAACCGTACATGCAGGCATAATTTGTGGGGATTATTGCATGCATGGACCACCCTCTCTTACAAAAATGTGGGGGTCATCCGCACAGGATCTACGCCAATGCCAGCGTGTAGCCGTTCGTTAAATATCATTTCCAATTTAAGTTTCCAATTTAAAATATTTAATTTAATTTTATGTTGACACCTTCCGAAGCCACATACTATCACGTGTGGTTTTCAGGTTATCTCTGAAGTGGTTACCGTAGGTAAAATTTAAAATGGCGGCAAAGTATTTTTTGTAGTCATTGATTTTACGTCTTTTACATCCCTTTGTAGTACTGCTGCTGATGACACACAACTCACCTGTTCTACGGGTACTTCAGTCGCCGGTTACAAAGCTCAAGTTAAAATGACTTATGATGGAGCAGAAAGAACGTCTAAAGATGAATATGAGTATAGAAAAAACCCTGTTATTAACAAGGTTCAACCAAACGAGGCTTTTAAAGCGTAAGTTCACTTTGGTATAAATTACATCCGAAATTTCGTTTTTTATACAATTGCTGAAACAAATTACTTATGTTGTTTGTAATTCGATTGATTAGACTATTATTAGTGCCGCTACATGTATGCTTGAAAAATATCCCAACATCATATCGTCAATGTGCACTTCGAAGTTCATAGCAAGATGATGTATAATGCATTTTTCGATATACAAATAAAACATAAGCAAATGATGAAAACTGAGACAGGATAGCGATTTATCATTTTGAGACATACCAAAATTTTAAAGATTGCAATTTTTGCCGTTACCGCCAACGCAAGAGTGCGAAACTTTTCAAAATCAGTCTGGTGTGATCATAAAGCACGTTTAATAATCGTATATATATATTAGGGGAGGACGAGTTCTTCGAGTTACAGGAAACAACTTGGACGCAGTTCAGACTCCACAAGTGAGAATTTCTATAGGCGGAAAGGAATATACTATGGTAAGATGATAACTATTCATTAAACTAAAAGCTAACCTAGGGCGTTGTCAAACACATTATGAGACTGTTGTTTTGGGCCGATTCAGAAGAATGATCTTTCCGATGAATTTCATAGTTGGCCAATCCTGTGGTCAATAATGTTGGGCAATATTAGGACCATCATTTAAATCTAGAAGGGGATTTGCCATTTGGTCTAATACCATTTCATCTAATATGCATTTCGTCTATATCCATTTAATCTAAACCCATTAGGTCTATATCCAGTACGTCCAATAATCATTTGGTCCTATAACCATTTGGTCCGATTACCATTTGGTCCGATTACCATTTGGTCTAATAACCAATAAGTCTAAAACCATTTAGTTTAACAACCATTTAGTCTAATACCCATTTGGTCTATTATCAATAGGTCTAATACCCATTTGGTCTAATACCCATTTGGTCTACAAACCATTTGGTCTAACAAGCCATTTAGTCTACTAGCCAATTGGTCTACTAACCGATTAGTCTAATAGCACGTGTGAGGCTGTATAGGCGCAATAACGCTATTACAAATACCGTGAGTGTGAGGTCATAGTCCAGGGTCACCGTGGTCTTAAAAAGCGATTTTTATAAACAGTATAACAAGTCTATAGACCTACATGTAGTATCTACACATAACTCCATATGCAAATGACAAAAACACGAAAACCTAATTTGTTTTAATGTTGGAATTGCAATACCGGCAAATGCCCTGCACACGTGGCACCCCAGTAATGCATGATGAGTATATTATCATATTAACCTTAAAAAGACAGAGGAAACAAGGACAAAATAGTCCGGCAAAATGTCACTTTCACTGAGTATGCATATATACGGTATATAATACCTGCAGGCTTCATGTATTAGTCTTCATTTTTTGGATATATCAATAAACAATAATAATAATTCTATCAAGAATGCATAAGATTTGATACATGTAGTACGTTTGTTTACATGTGCTCATCGCATTATACATGCTTGCCTCATTACATGTATTTTCAACCCGCAACCAGTAGTAGACGAAATGGCAATTTTTTTAGACGAATTGGCAAATAGACGAAATGGTATTAGACTAACTGGTTATTAGACCATAGGAGTATTGGACCAAACGGTTATTAGACCAAACGGTTATTAGACCAAATGGTTATTGAAAAATATTAGACCAAATGGTTATTAGACTATATGGTTAGTAGACATACTGGATATTAGACCAACCAATATTAGACTAAATGGACATTAGACTATATGATTATTAGACTAAATGGCAATTAGTATTAGACCAATTGGCAATAGACCATCTAGAAACTTATCCCTGTTTGTGTTCCTGGTGGCATAATCAGTTTCTACCGAACGCTGAAGTTATCAATACACTTCAAAATAATAAGCATCGGGTAAAGTTGAGTATAAACATTTCAATACGTTAGCTGAAATACAATGGGCAGCATTTAAAATACCGATAAAAGTGTAATTTTTCGTACAACATTGTTTATATACGTTTGTATATATATATACATATTAAAAACTGAACTATTAGTACATAATATGGTACTATGATGTTTATAGCAGCAGCCATCAAACTGCAACATGCATCGCAATGCCTTTTCCTTCTCAAAAAGAAAACGAAAATATTCATCAACTTTAAAAAAAATGATTTATTGTTTTTGAACGATTGCAAAGATCGGGCGAACTGACATAATGAAGCATACAGACTCCGAATATTCGACGTCAAATATACGTTCAACAATTGAATATATGAATACAAAAGCCACCCAAGTCCATACTTTAGCCAAATTGAGTTAAGCATGGGAAAGTGTTCCTATACATAGGCCTGCCATGATATGTATGAAAGAACAACTCAAATTCATCCTCTGTGTCTATTGAGCATGTGAAAAATAGCATGTATGAAAGAATCAACCCAAGTCCATGATTTGAGTCTTGTAACACATTGATTGAAATACTGTATGTATAAAAATCCACTTGTAACACATTCATTGCTGGAGAGTGACTTTTGAAAAAATATGGGTTTAATCAAGGAAAGTGTGTGGTTTATATTACATGGCAGAATGCTTATCAACATATACATAACTGTGTGCTTTATTTTGTATTATCTTACTAGTGGTAATCTCATTTGTTGTCTTAGTATATGATTAAAAAAACCACCCAAGTCCAGAATTTAAAATGAACCCCACGAAGTCCCTGAAATGTTAATCGTCATATCTAATACAGTTTAACCCACCCATTTGCACGTACAACTTACCATATTGACCAGGTAAATCTAACTGAAGGAATCAAAATGATACACAGGTTTGTTTTCTCAAAATCACTTCCCATGGACTTGGGTGGGTTTTGGATTCATGTATTCAATTGTATTCGTTATTCAATCTATTTCAATAAATTTTTATCTTCTAACGAAATGTGTGTAACGGAAAATCAATGTTATGTCGAATGTCTGGTGGAAATATATTCAGGATTTTACGTCAGCAAACTTTTGTTAGAAGTTAAACATTACTGGAAATAGAAGAGATTAGATTAAATAACGAAGACATTACATTGAATATTCTACATCCATTAAAAAGTCTGTATTGGCCTTAAGAAAAATCAGGACATGTGATTGTGACAGTGAGATTAACCAACGCACTTGTGTCTAGCATTGTCCTTTGCCACTGCTTTCAGTTTGCTATCTGGATAAAACCTTCGTTATACTAGTTCTTATAACATGTAGACAACGTCAATTCAATAAAATGATTAAAAGGGTGTAATCATATAAACTAATTAAAACATTGTTTATGAACTCTTATTTCGACGTTATCAAGTAGGTAACTTTCACTCTATACCGTTTTAGAAAAGTTACCTACTTGATAACGTCGAAATGTAACGTGATAAACGACAATGCGATTCAAATGGATTGTCCATCGCCTGCTGTAAATCTTCCTGCGCGAACACGACGTCAAGCAGATGAAACAGTTAGCGATGAAGGTGTTATAGCAACCTTGGGATTCATCATGGATGGTGTCACTGATCTGCGTGACTGGTCTCAAAACCCACAGAATAATTTCACCTTCGAATATTTTGAAAACCCTAATTATGATAAGGAGTTTTCTAAGGAGGTTTATGTCAACGAGGACGACGAGTTTTTGGCAATAGAAGTAAGTAAAATATGTCATTATTCATTTATTCTATACCTTATTTCATAGCATTCTGTTTCGATTCGTTACGTGAAGGAGACTTATTTTAAGATGTCAAATCTATTATAATCTTTGTTATTCTCTTTTATAGTCTGCCCAATGTCGTTATCAATCAATCACTCCGGACGTAATGTTTGTTAAAGGTGAACTGTAGCAATATTTTCAATAGGTCTTGGCAGTGGCGTAGTCAGGGGGGAATTAGAGCAACTGCCCCCAGTCTTGCTCCCGCTTAGGATACTGGCTGCCCTGATACATAAGATATTTAGGCCTTTGTTGTGCTTTTTAGACCATTTTGGCCATTTTTGTCAATACCCCCTTGAAAGTTACATGCCCCCCTGCAATAAAACCTGGCTATGCCACTGGGTCTTGCCTTATTACTAGATTTTATTCAGACATATATCTCTTCAGGTATTTACATTATGCTATATTTTTATCACAACTTGCAATGTTTTAACTTCATTCAGCTTCTCATAATGATAATTGTAAAAACGTTTAATTAAGTTGCTCAAAAATCTGTTTTCAGGGTGAAAGACTGAATTTAGCAAGTACTGAATCAGACGTACAGGTTTGGGTTGGTCAATACCCTTGTGAAGTTGTGAATCTTGGTTTGAATGTGCTGTCTTGTCAACTACCGGTAGAACTAATCAACAACGCAGATATTGATGTCTCAATTATTACGCTTAATGTAACCGTAAGTAATCAATAGTGCAACTTGAAAGTTCAAAATTAATTTACTTTCACAGCTTTTCACGCTAACACAACAAGAGACTGATAACATTATTTCCCAGATGATTTATGAGAGACTCAGTATGTTCTTTCTCTTGGATATAATCCCATAATACAAACGTATCAAACAATTGCTTCAAACACAATTAAATAAATTATTATAATGGATTATGATATGCTGCATGTTGGCACGAAATATCAACATTTCACCAACAAAGATTCCTTTCAACATGATGTGCAAATATATCTGTCATTTTCGTTCATGTGTTTCTATTTGTCTGCCCCCGCGGCCGCATAGGGGGCAGACAAATATATTTTGATAAAAGAAGATGGTCCATACAATCATCCCTCAATGTTGACGCCTGTATGTTGGTTTCTCAGACCAAATTTAACTCATAAATATTTGTCCATTTTAGGCTAAAATAATTTGCCCGAAAGTTTACCACTTTTGCACCATATTTGGTGCAAATAAAGTGCTTTTTATGGGAAATGTGTAAATATTTTGCTAATTAAAAATGAGCAAAATGGCATAAGGTGCATTCTTTTTTTAATTTATTGTGTTAAATCTCACAGCGTGAGGAAGCAATAAGATCATAAGAAGTCAATGTTTAGTTATGTTTTTATTTAACTCTATTAAATATCACCCTCACGCATTGATGCACCGATCATCGGATTTCAGTCAAACCAAAACCATTTTAAGGGTACTAGTGATCCTGCTGCTCAAAAGTGTATAAATTGGAATGTAATCATGCATATTTCCACGGCTTCAATTGGACTCGAACCAGCAATCTGTTAATTTCATCCTCCGTTGATTATACGACTGACGCCTTACTGACTGTGCCAACTAGGAACTTGAAAAGGAGAAGTAGAATATAAAATATAAACCTCAACATATTGAGTTTATGTTATGTACTTATGATTGTGGGCTACCATATACAGATAATAGATGTAAACATACCACAGTGTCAAAAAGAGAAGTACAGATATCATTAAGGGGGGTCGATCTTTTGTGCGTAATTATAGAGGGCCAGGGGATTCACTCTATCATTAAAAAAATTATTTGAAGAAGTCAAAGAGCCCTAGGAATAAAAACTGTAGTGTAATTCACGACAGATATAATTTATTTATACGACAAAAATTAATTTTTGTAATCGATCAAAAAACGAACGTTTTATATCAATTTTAAATTTAGCCTGAATCCGTAAATATGGTACCTCTCGCCCTTTTTTGAGTCAAGGCTATTTTTACCATTATGCAGCGAACCATTGTTGAAGCTATTTCACATACATGTACAAAACATTCTAGAGAAATAATGAGGACAAATAGTGTTGAAATATCTTTTGTTGATTTCGAATGATAATGTCATGAAGTCGTAAATTTTAAGGTCAAATTCCTAAAACCAAAACAAAACATTGCGACGCAGATAATTCCCGACTTACGCAATTTCATCATCACATCAGTGTCTTTATTATTTGTTTGAAACCTTTCCCAAACGTTCGTGCTATTTATGCATAAAACGGCTGATCTATCTTTACAAAACGCGTCTTTTTTTAGTAAACAAAAGGCTAAAGATGGCATTATGAGATTTATCTTTTATCATTACATTCCATCGCTCAACTGCCACGGTGGCCGAGCGGTAAAGCGCTAGACGCGTAATCGAAGGAAGTTTAGAATCGCTGGTTCGAGTCCCACCGAAGCCCGTGGAAACTTTTTTTTCTTCAAAATTCATGATCGCATTCCGAAATGAGTCACTTGTCGGTAAATCATGTAT
The DNA here is from genome assembly GCF_039555335.1 of Amphiura filiformis. Classification (NCBI taxonomy): domain Eukaryota; kingdom Metazoa; phylum Echinodermata; class Ophiuroidea; order Amphilepidida; family Amphiuridae; genus Amphiura; species Amphiura filiformis. The sequence goes on from NC_092630.1 coordinate 37,219,730, forward strand.
CGTATCCTTAAGTAAGCCGTCCATATCACATACAGGGTCAATACATACACTTTCAACAGTATGTCAAAGCAAATTCAGATTTGAAAGCAATTTCAGACTTGACAATGCTTGTCTAGCAATAGAGAGGTCTTGGGTTCAACCACCCAGCAAACACAAAAACGTTTTAAAAACCTTTTAAATAAGTTATATTTTGGCTTTTGGTTTAGGTAAAAAACGTTTTAATAACATTAAAATGTCGGGTACTATAAAGGTCATAATAACGTTTTAAAACGTTTTGTATGAAAACACGCCACAACAATATTTTTAATGTTTTCAAAAAATGTTATTGTAAACTATTTTTGCAAACATTTTTGCCAAATATTGTGTCAATATTTAAATAACATTATGTTAAAATGTTTGAACCCAGTAAACACAGAAATGTTCTTAAAATGTTTTTTTTTCAAAACCTTTTAATAACATTTAAATGTCGGGTTATATAAAGTTCATGAAAACATTTTTAAAACGTTATTAAAAATATTTTGGGCAAACATTTTTCGCAAAATATTTTTTCAACCCCAAAATAACATTCTTTTTAGAATGTTTTGTATCAAGTTTTCAAAAATGTTTTTGGAATGTTATTAAAACGTTTTTATACCCTTTATATAACCCGACATTTAAACGTTTTCTGTAAAACATTTTTTGTTTGCTGAGCAGTAGCTTATCAAAAATGTTTTTAAGGTTATGAAAACGTTTTATACTCTTAATATACCCTTTATATAACCCGACATTTAAACGTATTCTGGCAACCTTTTATAACCTTTTGCGAATGATGTCGAAAACGTTTTGTGTTTGCTGGGCTTGCATTTTCAAACTGTTACTCCGGTCACGTCTTTAGTTAGCACATGAAGACAAATCAGTTAACAGAGGTGTACTGCCCCTCTGCAAGCTAGTTCTTATGGAAATGTTATTTATAAACAATTATTTATTATTTTTATATACTCAGATAATACAAGGCAATCTGATATTCGAGAACATTGGACAAGTTAAGTTCATTAGAGCAGAACCACCAGTGAATGGCTATTCTGAAGATGGTCAATGGAAATTGATACTTATTTCACTGGTAACACTGATAGTATTATTTGGAGTTATTATTGTACTGATACATATTTGGTACACGAGAAGGCGTCAACAAATAATCGCACAAGCTACAATTCAAGTTATAGAAAGTCTTCGAAGGTTACATCAAGGTAAATATTTATGAACCATTTTAGCCTTCAATTGTTTAACATCGAAAACGTTCCTAAATATCAGTGATGTTCGAAATAAATCTTTAATTCATGTACACCATGATATAGCATATAGACAAGTAGGTTTTATCTTCATCTCACTGGCATATATATAATTATATCTGTTTCTATCACCTACATGTGGTTATTTTCTTCGCATTTGCAGAAGCTGAGAGGGGTCTGAATGAAGCTACATCAGGCCAGGCTGTCAAGCTCTCTAACAATGTTACCGTAGATTTGAATGACATGCAGATTCAGTACAGTCAACTTACATTCAAAAATCCACTCGGAAAAGGTAACCACTGTCTTGGTATTCTCGGTAACACGTTTCATTTCCTGAATCTGTGTTTCAATAGACTTGAAAGTCATCGTGATACATCTCGCAATTATTGCCCGAACACAAAAGATCCCCGATGGGCCCACAAGTATAATTATTACTTGATGAGAGATTGCAAAATTACTAAAATACAAAATCAATCAATCAATCAATCAATCAATCAATCAATCAATCAAACAATCAATCAATCAATCTTTATTTTCATTCAAAAAAAACAATACAACCACAACAATAAATGCACATTTGAATGAGAAGAAGGCCACAAGGCCTGACACAAACACCTCTTGGCATAATGGCTTCGCAATTTATCTAATAAAACAATTACATACATACAAACACCCACACACCTCAACCCCCTGCAAACACACCCCTACTTACATTGTAATGTTCCCTACGTCAAGAAACGCTTACTGTAAAATCTGTTACGTTGTTTGAGCCTCGTAAAATGGTTTACCCTAATCAGTTTAGCTTCTTTCAGGGCGATACATGGGGACAATGGTATCCTTTTAGTCCATTTGAAGCACCACTGGGATCATAAAGGTGCTTGAACACTTGACTTTCTGAGGGAAAATTAGTAGGGATGCTATTGCTGGACGTACAAAAAGCGTTTGATAGCGTTAATCATCATATCCTGTGCACGAAACTTCAGGCTATGGGAATTGACCCCACTTGGTTCATTTCTTATTTATCAAACAGGCAGCAGCTTGTGTGCATCGATGGTATTAATTCCAGTCTTAGGCAGCTCTCCTGTGGTGTTCCACAGGGGAGTTTGCTGGGACCATTGCTTTATCTCTGCTATAGCAACGACATGGAAACATCGGTGCACAATAAGCTTCTTTTGTACGCCGATAATAGTGTGATTATTTCATCCCATAAGGATCCTGAGGTCATTTCTCATAGCCTGAGTTCTAATTTATCTTCTTGCAATAACTGGTTGATCAATAACAAGTTGTCTCTTCATGTGGGAAAAACTGAGTGAATAGAATATATTCGGGACCAGATCCAAATTAGGCAAGGTCAGTGATTTTCAGATTTCCTACAATAATCAAACTATCAAAGCTCAAACATACATCAAATACTTAGGAGTGACACTTGACCAATACCTCTCTGGAGACATTATGGTTAGCTCTATAATTAACAAAGTTACTGGCAAACTCAAATTTCTTTACAGACATGTTCAATATCTCAATCAGAATTTATGGAAAAATCTCTGCTCTGCTCTTTTACAATGCCATATAGACTATTGTTGCACATCATGGTATTTAGGCCTTAACAAACACTATCAACGCAAATTACAGATTATCCTAAATAAAATGGCTCGTTTCATTCTCAACTTGTCTCCCAGAGAGCATATTGGTCAGGTACACTTGGATTCCATTAAGCTCTTGAAAATCCATGATAGAGTCAAACAACTCCGACTCAATCACATGTTCAATGTTTTCTATGCAATGGGTCCCACTTACTTTGATCAGTTTTTCACTCACACTCACCGTACCAGATCTAGCTCACATAATTTCCATGTCCCCAGAGTCAGTGGCCTTGCTTCCAACTCCTTCTTTTATCAGGGTACCCTTGACTGGAATTCTTTACCTATTCACATCAGGTCTATCACCAACAAGAATTCCTTCAAATCCCCTGTCAAAACCTATTATCTTCAACCTCAATGAACCAGGAAATGGCTGAATATGTTTAACTTATTTCTCTTTTGTCCCCTCTTTTGTGGCTCTGTTTTCATCTCCCTTTTACATGCACCTTTCATTTTGGACCCCATTGGAAATAAGTTGGCATATTTAGCCAACTTTATGGGTTATCCTGGCTCATTGACTTGGTTGTGTGTTTCTTGTGATGATGATTGATTGTATATTTGTTATTTTCTGTATTGTTGTCAATTTTGCCAAATAAATAATAAATAAATAATAAATAAATAGACATGTTAACGATAGTATATGATCAACACGACGTCTTTTCGAAATCGTTTATTTTACAGGAGAGTTTGGAAAGGTATTGCTGGCGACTCTCGCGCTTCCCAATTCGACTAAAAATGTTGCTGTGAAGACAGTCAAGGGTGAGATAATGATATTCTTCTCCTCTATTTACCATACTATTTCGTTTACCAAGTTGTAGTGGTAGTATTTACATCTCTTGGCAAGTGTGTAGGTTTAAAAAAAAAAATGTTTAGACCATCTATACTACTAAAATAATAGCCGTTGTGTGTCTGTCTGTGTGTCTGTCCGGCTATGCGTTCCGCCGCGCTTCGACGCATCGTTCCGATATTTCACACATAGATGGGTATCGGGCGTGCGCTGTTCACCGGGTAGTTTTGAAGGTCATCGGAGGTCAAGGTCAAAGGTCATGGGGGAAAATACCCCACGTGGATACAAAGCAGCAAGTGCACATGGATAAAAAGAATCCAGTAGACGATCTACAACAAGTTTCAAGCTGCCCAAGCCGGTGAACAAGGTCATTCATTCATAGATTCCATTCAGCTTTTGGCTACATGCCCAATTTGAAATGCACTGTAAATGTCTACCCAAAATGCATTGCTGCAAATATGCTATAGTGTCTTCCCAGCATTCATTGCTGAAAATGATTTCTATAAGCGCCCCTACCCCAATAAGCGCCCACATACCCCAATAAGTGCCCACATACCCCCTAATAGCTAAAGGGCTATTACAGCAACAGGCGCACTAGTTATATTTAATAATGGTTAATAGGTATTACCTTGTGCAGGATCATTGTTTTTATCACGTCTTGTTATAAGTTATTGACATACTTTACAGTTATTAAATTCGCAGTCCAAAACAAATTAGACAATAACCCTAGTTAGCGTTTTTAACCAATTCCATTTCCCATAAGTTGCTTAAACAATGTCAATTCTTTCATGCAATGTACATGATGAACGTGAGACTAAAAAGAACACAGTCTAATCGCTTGATCTAGTTACTTCTCTGCTTGTATAAAATTCCATCTTTGATTCCCGTCGGTATAACTGATTTCAATACAGGTGATACAGACGCATCATTTACATTGAAATTTCTGGAAGAAGCATTGATTATGAAAGATTTTGACCATCCAAATGTTTTGGGTTTGATTGGTTTGACGTTTGACCCTAATGGGAGTCCTATTGTAGTTCTACCTTATATGAAGCATGGAGATCTGAGATCGCTTCTTTTGAAAGCTAAAGATGTAAGTATTGGTATTTGATATCAATCTTTATCTTCATTTAAAGAAAATTCGCTCATAATTTTGATCCACATGCCTTGCCATAGTCCATGGTTTGATATAACCGTATATAAACTCCTCAACATAGTTTGGAAACTTTCAAAAACGGCTTTATATCAGAAATATTTGAAATCTATTACCATATTGTTTCATATCAATACAAGCATTGTTCTTTCATGTCAAAAATGACACCAAATTTGGGACCATAACTTATTCCATGGTTGAGTAACTGTCTTTGAAAGACAAGAAGGTCTAAAAAATGTGCCAAATCTGCCATTGTCTGAGCATGGAGATATATAAATAAATGGAGAATGATCCAGCCAAGCCTCCTTTGTACTACGTTGGTTATGACCAATTATTGTTGAATAGGCAATTTCAGGTTTATATTGATTATGCTAAGCTGATTACATTGTGAAGTCTGTTTCACTGGCCATTGATTTCAATGGGGTAAAATGAAGTTTATACTTATTGGAAAGTGCTCATGTTTCATAAAATTTTGATATCAAAATCTCATTTTCGCCAATTGAGTGCTTAAATTCTGAGATTAGTATACCTAGGTTTAGGTATACTAGTCTCAGTTAAATTGCATCAAGAAATCGGTCTTTTGAAAAAGAAACACCTTATCTGTTGTCATCTTGTGACTCCCTACATTTTGGTCATGAAAAATTGAATTATGACTTTTTTCCCAAAAAGTTATGACCCCCCCCGTATATTTGGAACCCCTCCCTCCAAAGAAAATGGTAGCCCCCTAATAATATTAATATAATCATTTAGGCCTAAATGCTGATAATTATTTATTATAAAATGAGAAGTTTAATGATGATGATTTAGGCGGCCTATACGATTTCATGACAATACAGAATTAAAAGTTTAAAAACAATAACATGACATATCCGTCATGGCACTCAATCAATTTGACCCGAAGCTTCAACCAAAATCACGGTTATCATACACTAAACTATGAGAAACTGTTTAAACAAAGTAAATATATAGGGCCTATATCAATTTCTCTCTAGAAAAGATTGTCTGACCATCACTTTTGCTTGAATTCCGAAGTACTTCCGGTAAATTTTGCTCGCTCGTAACTCAAATGGCCCAAATTGGCCCAACATAATTTTTTCACAAACGGAAGGTAAAAACGTTTTGCTTTCATTTGCACTATATTTGAACTCCCTCAGACCCCCTTAAAAGCTTAATATATGAACATGAAAACTCAGTATATTTGTCAAGTTACGGCACAACTAGTGTAGAAAACAGTTTCATAACTTGAGACCAGAACATCCGAATTTCTTCGGGTTTTCGCACGATCATACATTGAAACTATAAGCTATCAAAACTGGTGACTTTGAACATCTGATTGACTAGCTGACGTCATTATACAGTCTCTTTTACAAGGCTTCCGGTACGGGTCAATGTAGGGTCAATTCCTATGAGGAAATTTTGGGAGTGACAATCAATGAACCATGGTAGAGGCTCATAACCATCGTGGAGATCAATAGCTTGGCTGAAGTGGCTGGTCAATTCAAGTTTGGTGACTCATTGAATAGAGGTAACGGGATAATCTCCACTTAAGAGATTAGAATTCTGGCGATCATTCTCCATTTATTTATATATACCTCCATGGTCTGAGCCATTTGCATCAGTAAACATGGATAAGGAATATCACACTGTTTCATTAAAAACGGTTTCAAATTACTGCCAGTCTGATGTACCGGTCTTCTGCAGCCATTGTTTTTCTTGGGCGGCCACTTCTGGGTGTATCTTTGACATCTCCGGTCTGACGAAACTTGACTTTTATCTTGGAGATCATACTGCGGGAAAATCCAAAAGTTGTCGCAACTTGATTCTAAAGTATGCCAGCCTCAAGCAGACTAATAGCTCGAGCCATATCCAGATCTGATAATCGAACCATGGTTGATAACAATTTTCTTGCAAATGACCACTATGAAGAAGTGACTAGCAAGAGAGGTTGACTTGCGTTGAGCCATTTGAATCCACATGTAGTAGAACTGTTAATCCCATCCCATCATAGCACTTCTCATTCAACATGATGTACTGCAAACAACTTTTCGTTCATTCTTTTATTCAGGCATTAAACCACTCGTTCATTCATTCAAAACAATAAGATGAGCGCAAAAAATGGTCAGTTTGGCACATTTTCTTTGAGACTTCCCTGTCTTTCATAGAAAGTTACTCAGCCGTGGAATAAGTTATCGTCACAAATGAGGTGTCATTGTTGACAGAAAAGAACAATGTTTTCACTGATATGAATCAATATGGTGATAGATTTCAAAAATGTCTGATATATAGCTGTTTTTTGAAGCTTTTTTTGAGGAGTTTATTTTTCCCTCTTAATCATGTTAATTGAATTGGTGCAACACTTAAGAATAATCATGTCTTTTTATCAGTCCCATGAAATCGGCGTTGAAAAGATGTTAAGCTTTGCCCACGATGCAGCCAAGGGAATGACATACCTTTCTGAGCACAAATTTGTACACAGAGATCTGGCTGCCAGGAATTGCATGTAAGAAGTATTTTCCTTTATCATACATAAAAATTACAAACCTAAATATATATTATAAGCTTAGACTTATAATTGAGCTATTTTAAAGAACCGCATATTCATGCTATCCTTAAAGTCATCACTTGAAAAGACATATCTGGAAGTAAGAGTCGAACTGAATAGTGGCAGTCCCATTATTAAGTGTAGGGCGTATTGGGTGGCCAACGGGAACTCACAGGAAAACCCATGTACTCAAGATGAAATGTACACCTATTAGTATTAAATCGTGTTCTTACCATCTTCCTGGGAAACCGTTAATTACTGTAAAATGATCTATGATAAAATCATTTAAGATGTAAAATTCAACTTGTACATAATGGTTACTTTTCATAGGATTGACGAAGAACTCGTTTTAAGGATAGCTGATTTCGGTCTCTCTAGGGACATGAATGAGTCCGATTACTATCAGAGTGGTGACCGTAAGGCGAAACTGCCTGTCAAGTGGATGGCTCCAGAGAGTCTTGCTAAAAGACTCTACAGCGTTAAATCAGATGTGGTATGTTTGATTATAAGGTTTTTGTAAGTTTTTTTAAAATTCTAAATAAACACGAAGAACAAAATTTGGCAATGCGACAAATATGGTTCAATATTTCCGTGATATGTTTTTCAAAAGTAGATGTGAATTGGACAAAAAAGTACAAAGTGAACGACAAGGGGTGAAGTATCCATTATACAAAGTAGGTACAGGCTTAACATTTTAATACAGAATATTTATTCAATTTGTTTTCACCTTGAGAAGTATCTTATAACTCCAATTCTATGACACCACGGACAGTGTGTTTTCCCCTGGGATAAGTCATGCATAGCACATGCGAACATTTTGTTTTCTGCTTTAATGAGTAAGGATATAGATGAGTTGACTTCTGACGTCAATGTCTGGCAGTATGCGCACACATCATCAAAACTTCCATTGTTTTTTGCCTGGCAGTATGCGCGCGCATCATATTTAGTTTATGGCTCGTGTTTTTAAAACTCCCGCTACATCAATAAGGCTATTGAACAGTGTAGTGGTTGCATGGGGTCCAATCATGCATATCGATACACCAGTCCCTTGCCTTTGTTGATAAACATTGCTCAAGGTCAACTCATCTATAATGTAGGCATGATCTTTTCAGTATGCAGTGTTCTTCATGCTATTGAAAGCAATCAGCGGGGTTTCCCCCGGGTCAGATATATAAACCATCAGGCCATGGCAGTCTGATGCCAAACCCACCATGCTCAATGCAGGGATAGAATGACACCATTAATGTTTATACTTTAGACAAAACATTGACAGTGCATAATTCCTCGGGTACATGCAGGGAGTGGTGGCATCACTCTCTTGGGTTGAAATTCGTCGCTAATTATGGTTTCGGCTCAGCATGTTTTCCACAGTGGTTTTATCACAGGATAGCCTGAATCAAGTTCTCGATACACGCTTGTTTGTGACATTTTGCCATTCAGTCTTCAGGGTTGAAGCGTGGTTGAAGCGTGGTCTTTGTGCAGCCATAACGAACTAACGTCCAGGGCGTGCTCTGGAGTAGGTACACCTGTCTCGTAATTTCACTTCTGAGGATCTTGCTGACCTCTCTCCCTGCGTGATGTTGTACTGTCTAAGCTATGTCAGCGTTTTGCAGTGCAACGACTTTATGACAAAAGTTTGCGTTCAATTGGCGAATCGTCGCCGTAGAAACCTATACCGTAGAAACCCGTCTATAAGGAATAGAAGCGACTGTGATGATAGCATATTTCACGCTAGCGCCCTCCACAATATTATATCATTATGGAATTTGAGCAAATCATTTACCGACACAAGCAGGTATACAATGTATTATTTTATCTTTATTTCGCATCTCACGAGCATAGCTCACTTGGCAAGGCATAAGACTTTGGTTCTTTAGATCGGAAGATGGTGAGTTCGAGCCTCATCACGGTCACACAAACTTTTATAAACAAAATATTGTTCAAACTTTTCATTTATATTTTCTTGCATTTTCTAAAGACTCCTTTCGTGATCATTTTTTTTTCATATTTAGTTTAATTTATTCTATTGTTTTTCTTTTATTGTTTCTTTTCTTTGTCTTTTTTCTTGTTTAATTTTATTTTTCTTTATTTTTCTTTGATTCATATAATATTGGCAGGATAAGGAGAGGAGGGAACTAAAGACCCATTCAGTGATTTGCTCATCCGGACGATCGTAAAAATCATCAAAATTCACCTTTGTCATTGTCATAGATGTGGTAACATAGCCTGCTAGTGGTTCAGCAGAAAACCGTGTGACACATAATATACATTTGGCTACATTTTATTATACGATAAATACGAATTTATTAAACATGGTAACAAATATTTTCTGGCAGATCGGTTATACGATGGAACTGGTAGGCATAGGCCTATTATAAATTCGGGATATTAAATATCTTCCTGACGAGACAGATCTGCGCATGTGGTCAAAGACGATTCCTTACTAGCCACAGACCATCCGCTGGAATTAGTTGAACATGAACCATTCGCTATGGCTGTTGGTCGGACCTCTCATCTCTCCACATCGATTGTGACCTATAATCCCCGACATTGCCCCTATGAACTCACATCCTCCTGTTTTATTCAATACGCTGGCGAAGTTACGTAATAATCGGATTAACTACCATAGCAATAGGTGAAAACAATTTTGAATATACCGCGTTATACACTGATACGTTCAGGCGGTACCTCTTCATTGAACCATATCATGCTGCACCTGTAAGATCTTTGAAAAGACCAGTATTGTATTCAATCTATGATTGCAGACATACACAGTACAGGTGATGAGTGTAACCTGCTTGTAGCGCAGCGCGATATGTTCAAAATTGTTTTCACCTATTGCTATGGTAATTAATCCGATTAATTACGCAACTTCACCAGCGTATAATGGCCGAATAAATTCTGACCATCACTTGGCTTGTTGGATTCGTCTATACTACAATTCGTTGTCGAAGTGACGTAATAATCGCAATAACTACCATCAAGCAGATTGCACTAATCACCCACGTATGTCACCAAACATAGATTGAATACCACTCTTTTCATAAATACTAATCTTACATGGCGAGTGATTAGCATTTCTTTGACAACTATGGTTTAATGCATAGGTGCCACGTGAACGATGAAGTGCAGGGCTATATATTCGAAATTGTATTCATCAATTGCTATGGTAGTTAATCCGATTAATTACGTCACATCGACAGCGAATAGCCTATAGTATGGGTTCAAGTGGAACAAAAATAGTGTATGTCCATTGCTAGCTATGGTAATTAATCATGTTAGTGTTTACATCACTACTTCGGTGAAGACAAGAGAAGTGTGCCTTCTCTACCAACGCCTGTGATATAACAGGTGCAAGCGAAACAAAATTGAATGACCAGAATAGTTTCCTTTGTCAGATGAATTGATTGAGTTTTTGAGAGACACTCTATTCTTGATGGGACAATAGATTCAAATATGGAATAATTATTATTCCTCATCTATTTTTTTTTATTGAAAAAACTGCAATTGTGGCAACAGAACAATATTTATTTTGATTTCATTTCAAGTAGAAACAACAAAATCGTGCTTAAGCCAAAAACGCACCCTACCTACCATTCCTCAAGAATTGGGATGGCACAAAGGTGCAACATAGGTTTTTATTGCAAAGACGAGGACAGACAAGTAGTTACAACACATCTGTCTAACCGTGGGTTTCGCTATTATTTAGAATAAATGCTTTTACTAGTTTCTATAAAACCACAAAATTACTAAAAAAACTATAAAAAACTAAAAACACAAAAAAAAACACACCTAAAATTAAAAGTAGAAAGGTAGATTTGAAGAAAGATAAAAAGAACATGTCAAAAGTTAAAATTAAACGAGAATGAAAAAACGGAACCGGTGCCCGGACCATGCTCTCTTCAGCATGTCTTCAGTTCCAAAGTCTGACGCTCTATCAATTGAGCTATACGATCCTGATATACGAAACAGTCGTTATTATGTCAATACAATTGATTGGTGTTACAACATACTTAGATGGAATGCATAGCCACCCAGTGCCAGTATATATTTGCTCAAACTCCAAATACAACAAGCAACCAATTTTATTGAGGGCGTTTCTTAGGTATATCCTTGTAGACGGGGTTTTACGGTACTTTCACAGAGATTTGACGAATCATTTTTGAAATATGTGTGTTAATAGGGGAGGGACCACACATTCATTGACGGAGCAGTAAGGAGCTTATACTTATAAAGGATCATATACAGACATCCTTATCGAAGCAGAAAACACTCTGGACGAAATGTCCACATGCATGACTTACCATATGTAAACACACCGTTGTCCGTGACGTTATAAGACACTTTTCCGGGTGTAAACAAATTGAAAACAATATTCTATATTAAATGTATCTGTATTTTTCAGTGATCATTTTGAAAATTGAATTCAATATCATATACTTGTTTTATCCTTGTATTTGATTCTTTTTGTGTTCATTTAGTGGTCATATGCTATTATGTTGTGGGAAATGTTCTCGCGAGGAAAGAAGCCCTATCAAGGTGTTGCAAACAGAGATGTATATCACTATATCACACAAGGAAACCGTTTATCATGTCCGACCGAGTGCCCTTCGGAAATGTAAGTTTTATTTTAAAAGTTTATCGTCACCGTAACTTTTCACTGCGGTAGAATGTAATTGTAAAAGCTCAGGTAGAAAACAAACTGAGTACTCATATGTTAACTTCAAATACGACAGCTATTTTATTGTACATATATATGCTGACCTGCTCAACTTTGATAGTACTTGTATTGCATTACGACGATTTTGAAAACATGATAATTATTGCGTATAATAGTACTGCAGCTTAGTCAATAAACCCATCCCACGGTGATACAAGTGACATAATTGGCATATACACCATTTGTGTGGGTCACCTATTATGAAAAATACGTTAGCTGACGTAAGCCCTTTGTACAATCCCAGAATTCCGCAATTACAGCATAGCTCCAAACTGGTCAATATAGAAATATATTTTCTGAGTCCTTATGATCAGAACAAATTATGGATATAGTTTGAGCACAGTTTGAACAACTTTCAATTTCGACCCATGTATAAACTTCGACCTCGGGTTTCTGGGATTGCGCAAAGGGCTAACGCTATCGTTAGCTTACGTATGTTCCTAATAAGTCACTCATAAGGAGAATATAATGCAAAGTCTGTTGATTGTATCACCTTAGGGTCAATTGTGACCCCACAATTTATTAATCTGCAGTACAATATTAATAAGAATTGATTGAAAATTTTGTCATAGATACATGATAATGAAGCGATGTTGGGAACATAATGCCAGGGAACGCCCAAGCTTCCGGGATATCGCGGTCGCCATCCAATCCATAAAGGATTCATCCGTACTGTACTCAACACCTACGCATCCTACAGTTGACGGTAACACTAATGGTGACAACGAACCCAGCTACGAGACAACTATAACAACAAGCGGCAATCAATATATGGATCTACTACCAGAGAGGAAATCCAGCACTGATTACGTGGTGCAGAACTCCGCACCTACGTATCCTGCAGTCGACGGTAACACTGTAAATGGTGACAACGAACTCAGCTACGAGACAACTATAACAGCAAGCGACAATCAATATATGGATCTACTACCAGAGAGGAAATCCAGCACTGATTACGTGGCGCAGAACTCCGCACCTACGTATCCTGCAGTCGACGGTAACACTGTAAATAGTGACAACGAACCCACCTACGAGACAACTATAACAGCAAGCGACAATCAATATATGGATCTACTACCAGAGAGGAAATCCAGCACTGCTTACGTGGTACAGACGATGCCTTCAGATGAGGTCAGTCGGTCAACATCTCAATATTATGAGGTACCGATGAATACTCTGTCAGGATCTCAATCTGATTATGAAGTACAGGTGGACCCCTTCGCAGCATCTCAACCAAACGACCATATCAACATGGAATCTGAAGCTAAACTTTGAACTTTTATTTTTACTCCTGCTAATTAGATCGCCTCTTTTTGCATTCTTTTAGGAGTTCAAACTGGAAGACTAGAGTCGCTCTGCAGAGAGTGGAGACTTATTCCTACAAGTAGCATATTTGATTCATATGAAATATTTATATAATTAAGTTCTAAAAATATGCTTGTAGTGTCGATATATAAAATTTCGAACAGCAAGCGAGGGGAAATATCTTCCCAGCTAACAATTTTTCGTTGTTACAACGTTGTCTAAAAGTTATATAAAGTCGTACAAACGTAATATATGGACGTTGTAAGTACGTAAATCTGTGAACTCGTATTCGTGTCGTGAAAACGTTATTCCCGAACGTTAATGTAACGTCATTATGACGTTGTTTCGACGTCAAGTTGTGAACGTCGAAACAACGTCACTATGACGTTATATCAACGTCCGAAAATCACAACACGAATACGAGTTCACAAATTAACGTAATTACGACGTCCGTAGATTACGTTGTATCGGGGTCAGACCATGACATTTACACGGCGTTGTAATAACGTACTTTATACGTCGAAACAACGTCATACATTTGCGTACTAACGACATCCGTATCTGGGTCAGTTCATGACTTTTAAACCACGTTTTAACCACGTGCTTTATACGTCGAGACAACGTGATTTTAATGTCTAAAAAGTCATTATATTAACATCCGGCAACAATGATGCTCAATCCCAAAAAGGGAGAGCGTATAGAAATTTAAAGTTTAGAACTTCAGGAATAGAAGTCGTTACTTTGAGTTTCACGCCTAAAGGCGATCGTCAAACGACACGATGAGAAAATTTTGGCTGGACAACAAACTCCTTGGAATGGAAGAATTTACATTCCATGGTGTCAATATCTAAACTATTTTTCAGATACGTATTTTTATAACGTTTTATGAACGTATTATTCAAACTTTGTCACCAGGTCTGGTCAAACATTGCATCAACGTCGAAACAACGTCATTACAACGTCATAATGATGTTATATCAACGTCCAAAAATCAACGTCGAAAATAACGTTGTCACTACACGAATACGAGTTCACAGATTTACGTATTTACAACGTAAATGACAACCTAAGTCCAACGTCCGCGAATGTCGTGAAAACGTAGTGTGTTAGCTGGGTTGGACCATCATACTATCAGAGTACAGCACAGAGCCTGTGCTAATAAAAAGTAGCACTCGTCACAAAGAACACAACTGGATTAAGAAGTACATTTTACCATTTAATTTACCAACGACAAATTCAGAAAATAATGATATAAATAGTGTTGTTTATATAAAGACATGCCCGGTAATTCAATGAGCGATAAACAAAAGAAAGATTCTTGATTAAGTTCATCAGGACTGTAGTATTCCATTAATGAAAGATTTCTTCTATGCAAGTCCAATTGAAACACTTACTGTATGGGACGTTTCAAGAGCGATATTGCTCTTCTAGCTGAAAACAGGAACATGTCAAATCGGTGGAAAAAACTTCCAAAAACAGATTTACCAGGGCAAACAGGAAAGCATCTGAATCAGAATTTCTCACTTCTGCATTAGCTGAGCACGTAGCTCAAAATAACCATGTTATAGGCTGGGAGGATAGCGCAATTCTTACAACTGAAAATGACAAGTATACAAGATGGGTCAAGGAATCCATTTGGATCCGGAGGCGGGGCACCCAATCTATGAACCGAGTTGATGGCACATTCAAATTAAGCCACCTTTATGATGTATTGATTTCTGGTGATGACAGTGTTACTTCAATCAATACCAACAAGAAGTCAACTGGCAACCCAAGCAGATCAATGCATCATCTGGCTGATGAAAAGAGCAGACCTTAGCTCTTGAAACGTCCCATACAGTAAGTGTTTCAATTGGACTTGCATAGAAGAAATCTTTAATTAGTTAGTTAATACAAAGATATTTGTGCATGAAATCAACTTGAACGAATTGGTATATACGCAGATACAATTAACTAAAGTTAATTAACTACACTCAGACGTTATTGAACCAATTAGACATTTTGCGAGTAGCACTCGTCTCGCGGTTATACAAGCTGTATCAAAATGATTGGTACCCATCACTATGATCACAGTACTCGTTGATAATGATTGAGTCTGACACATCAAAATTCAACATAGGATCCAAATTATTTGTAAATTAGATTAATTGTATAACAATATCATAAACTATACATTCTGGACATTTTGAGCATATATCCAATGTTGCATTTGGAAGAGGCAGGCTTTTCAATAAACATCAGAAAATTGACGGGTACCAATCATTTTGATACAGCTTGTACACCATGGGCCTGGACGCAGAGTGATGTTTGAAGATAAGGCGAGAAACATGCTTTAAATCTCTAGAAAATACCACATTAAACAGCAAACAAATTAGCATTTTCATGTATTGATGCTTTGAAATGGCATGTTTCCCCTCTTTATTTGATATTTTTATTCTACTAAAATACACCCTCACGACATCGGGGTTTAGTACGTTTTATTTTTTATTTTTTATTACTGTGAGAATTGTGAATATGGGAACATTCTGCACAAAATTGAAAATGGTGTAACAGTAAACATTTTTATGTGTCAATTCCTCAATATTTAAAGATAAATGCTATTTTTATGACAGATGCTGAGCTTCAATAAGCAATAAGGAAATGTAAAACTTCGAAGATTATAGTACAATCTGGACAAAGTTTGTGAATTTATGAATCTGTGTAAATAAGTAGCTAGACGGTGACGCAATGGACTATACTGAAGACGTATATAAAATATCTACAGATAGGCAACAGAGGACAAAAATGTTGTATAATTATAAAATATATATAATAAAATTCACTATGATAAATGAACTATATAACATCTATACCAGTTAATTGTCATTATTATTTCACTTTCTTTTCAAAGAATATTATTTTGAAGAAACATAAAAAGGATGTTCCGATTGACAGCTTTTCCACCTCATCCTGCTTTGGTTTCATCAACATATAAATTCTAATTTTGAAAATAAATTATGTTTTAATGGATGATATGTATCATATATGTTACAATTATCATGATTCACATATCTTGCATCAAGAAGCCGTCAGCCTTTCGTCATCCTGTCGGTAAAAGCTGTTAAATCTAAACGATTTAAGGGGGTACTACACCCCTGGCCAATTTTGTGCCTAATTTTGCATTTTTCTCAAAAATTATAATGCATTGGTGACAAGTAAGATATGTATATTATAGGGGCAAGGACTACAACTACTGCACTGAAAATTCAGAAACTCAAGGCAAGTAGTTATTGATTTATTGATCAAATATTGGTTTTCCCTCATTTTTGACTGTAACTCCACAACTGTTGTCCGTGTTGAAATAAAATTTCCAGTGCAGTAGTTGTAGTCCTTGCCCCTATAATATACATATCTTACTTGTCACCAATGCGCTATAATTTTTGAGAAAAATGCAAAAATAGGCACAAAATTGGGCAGGGTGTAGTACCTTAAATGTTCCTTTATTGTCATGGGTGCAAATCCCTGTACTCGTCTTAGGGTATCTCATGATTCTTGATCTCATACCAGAAGATAATTATATTATTATACCCACAAGGTTGCCAAAAATGACGTTACATTGACTACCTTTATATAATATGCAAAATTTTACGTTATATACATTTATCCTGATATTGTATCAGGATTTACAACATGTCATTTACATTTTACAGTGGACATGTATAATACAGTATTAATAAACCCGACGAAAGAGCACAATCATCTTGAATTCTTATTCTTGAACAGTTTGAAAAGAATATCTTAATGATAAGTTGTTTAAATTCATGATCTCAACACAAAATTAAGACGTACCTCAAATTTTTGGTCACTACTTTCACCTTCATCTGGAGACTGGCAACCCAAGTTTGGGATCATTGACCTTTTGGACACTTGATTCCAAAAATCGGTCGTAGACTCTTGGTAACTTGTATCGGCCTCTGTCGCGGTTGAGTGACAGTTGGTTGACTCTGATGAAGGTCAAAGTTGTGACCCAAAATTTGAAGTACGTCTTAATTTTGTGTTAAGATCATGAGTTTAAAGAATCAACTATGACATTTACTAACACAAATGAACTTTCATGCTAATATTTTAATGGAAATGGACAAATCTTCGGTTTGTTATGACCAGGAAAGTTGAAAAAGAAGGAGGGAGAACGGAATTATATCCTTGAGATAAGCCCGTAGGTAATCCTGTCGCACCTATTCATAGTCCTTTATTCTCAAGTAGTTGCAATATTACATAATACTTATTGGCTGATGTCCAAGCCAGATGTATACCTAGTCTTTGGCACATAATATATTTCCATTTTGTAGAACCTCTTGTAAGATAATATTATTTCTATCGTAACAGTCAGCTACCTGCACAACGGATTCTTTTTGTTCTGCAAGGCTCACTCAGTCATTTAATGAGGCAATACAAACGATCGAAATTGGTGTTGAAATGAGCAAAATTTTGAGTTACACCTTTTCAGTGTAAAATTTTTTTCTCAGCCAAATGAAAAGCAATAATTTTCATTTTTTCAGTAAATGGCTGGAAAAACTATAATGCTTGATACTGATTTTTTTTTTTAATCCTGGTGTTAAACTTAGGCCTGAAATTCAGTCATTTAGTGTAAGATATTCGATTTTTATAGGCTTCAGCTCGGCCCGCGAGCTTTTTCTTGGATCAACCTTTTAGCTTTTCAAAGTAATATAGTTCGCTAATGAAGGATTTTCCCCAACTTTCTAAAGCACATCACCGTGAGCTATATATCATAGTTTTGTCAGAATTTCCGTTTTGATTTCACCATCTTTCACTGTCGGCTGAAAAAATTTCTTAATCAACACGTGAAATCTAAAGGCTAGTACTAGCATTGTGGATCGATATCCCTGGGTTTAATAGGAATACCGGCATGGCTATAGTGTTGCCAGAACTTCAATATAGCAAAGAAATTCCCAGACCTATAGCGCTCCTACTGATCATGTTTAACCAGAACACCCAATTGGGGATTTAATCGCTGGTCGGGCAATTGGCTTTCAATGAAAAATTGACCTGGATAACAACAAAGGAAATATCGACTATTTCAGCTGGTTGCTCTCGAGATAAAAGTACTCACCATTGCCTACTTTTACTTAGTTTGACATTTTCGGAGACTGAATGGAAAAAGGGTAAAACAAAACGGAAATTCTGACAAAACTATAACATATAGACCCACACGATGTGCTTTACAGAGGTGGGAAATATCTTTCTTTAGCAAACTATGTTAGTTTGAGACACTAAAACATGAATTCCGTAAAAAGCTCGCAGGCGAATTCAAGCCCTATAAAAATCAAAAATATCACACTAAAAGACACAATTTGATGCTTAATTTTAACACCAGGATTTTAAAAAAAAAATGTATATCCAAGCACCAAGTTTTTAACTGACATTACTGAAGAAAAAAAAAAATATTGCTTTATATTTGACCGAGAAAATTAATTTCATAGCAAAAAGGTGTATCTCTGAATTGTGCTGATTTTTACATGTATCGATCGACTTTTAGCGCGACTAAGCATTTCTAAAGAATTGGTTGTCCAGGCGGCAGACTGGTAAAACAAATAAAAAGTACTTTTCATTGAGCTATCATCTGCATTCAAAATGATAAGTCCGTTTACCACTATTGACATACATTTTCGGTTTAACATGTACCCAAATGTTCAAAGTCTCCCAGTTGCTGATGAAAGTGAATTGATCGTTTGCACACTGGGAAATACTGAGACCGAAAATCACACCGAAACTGTAGAGTAACAACGGTCAAATATTCAATCGATTTTTAATATAATATATATGATGGTAATTGGAAATACCAGCATGAAGCGTTAAGGCTGTTCCAGTTAAATTACATACCCATTGGCTGTTCCATTTAATTTACATACTCCCTCTGAAATGGCCCCAAAATAGGGTGTTTCGTTTAATTTACATACTCCCTCTGAAATGGCTGTTCCATTTAATTTACATACTCCCTCTGGAATAGTTTTCCCCTAATCATATTGCATAGCTTCACTGTGAATAAGAGAGACTGACAACAGCAACCTATGGAGAGTAAGAGAGACGATTCCCCTGGGAGAGGGCCCCGGGGTCGGATGACTTAACGAACATAAACTTCTTCTTGCCAGGAAATACACCCACCCACTGAGTCTGAGCCCCTACTACGGCCTTACATT
Source organism: Amphiura filiformis (assembly GCF_039555335.1). NCBI lineage: Eukaryota > Metazoa > Echinodermata > Ophiuroidea > Amphilepidida > Amphiuridae > Amphiura > Amphiura filiformis. The sequence continues at coordinate 37,239,342 of NC_092630.1, forward strand.
AGCAGTCACAGACAAACAGACATATCTGCAGACAAAATCTACAGACAAACCTTCAGACAGCACTTTCATGCCAGAGAAATCACAGCGCGTACTCCGTGCATTGTGTGGATTTTTCACCACCGCATGACTGTCCACTGAAGCTCAGTGCTTGCCTAGAGTGGTGCTTGCCTGACAGCCAATCCAGAGAAGACGTAATTTAAAGCCGGTCTATGAGGTTGATACCAGAAGGTTTGCTTTAGAGACGAAAGAGCAGAAACCGAGCTGGGACTGAGACTAGTCACGGCCCTGCTCTATATGTAACTGCAAATAAGTGTTCCAAGCGTAACATAGGCCTCCTCCGAACCCCCAGTATCACTTACTGAGACAGCGGTAACTGGTAAGTGGTCTTTGTCATTTAAAAATCCGCCATCATGTCTCCACGTTGAATCGTTCTCGTCGCAATTGCAAGATTTAGAAGTACTCGCGCATTCTGCGAATAAAACACAAAAATTAACTTCAGCTGCTTTTCTATCTAGGACAATATGAATAATTACTGTATGCCTATAGTCATGCACTCTCAGAAAAAAAGGTGCTACTTAGAACCTTTTTTTGGCCTCTATGTAGAACCCTAAGCAGTAATAAGGTTCTAAAAAGAACCTTAAAAGGTTCTATAAAGAACCGTAAAAGATTTAAATGAGCCTGGGACATTCTAATTCATTCATTCAGGGACTCATCACAAAGTTAAGAAAAGTAAAACGTAGTATTAACCCATTTTGGTACTAAAAAATCATTTTCTTAGATAAAAAACCTTTTTTTCTGTTCTACTAAGAACCCTTTGAGGGTTCTTTCTTTAAGATTCTTTAAAGGTTCTTCAAGCAGGTTCTACAAAGACCCTTTTTTCTTGGCTACAGAACCTTTTTGGTTCTGCAAAGAACCCCATTGGGTTTCAGTTGGGTTCTTTGTAGAACCAAAAAAGGTTGTGTAGCCAAGAAAAAGTTCTTTGTAGAACCTTAACTTTGAAGAACCTTTAAAGAATCTTAAAGAAAGAACCCTCAAAGGGTTCTTAGTAGAACAGAAAAAAGTTTTTATCCAAGAAAATGATTTTTAGTACCAAAAGGGTTAACACTACGTTTTACCTTTCTTAACTTTGTGATGAGTCCCTGAATGAATGAATTAGAATGTTCCCAGGCCTATTCAAATCTTTAAGCTTCTTTATAGAACCTTTTAAGGTTCTTTTTAGAACCTTATTACTGCTTAGGGTTCTAAATACAGGACAAAAAAAGGTTCTAAGTAGCACCTTTTTTTCTGAGAGTGTGATAGTGTGACACGTTCAGTTTGCAACCATATTAATTCCTCAAAATCAAGGACCACGAAGAGGTCGTGTGTACCGAGAGCCCATATTTACAAAATTGACCAAGGCTGCTCATTTCAGGCCAGAATTAATCTAATTTTGGTTCATTTAAGCATGATAAAATATTGAAATTTTGCACATTTGTCCCAGTACGCGGGGTAAATGACGCAACATCCTGGACAGTAATTCTCGGCCCCGGTTCTTGGCCATAAAAGAATGTTTTTTGTTTGTACATTCACAAGTTTGTGTCCATCTGTTCTGAACAACTGGCTACGACACTGGCATGTACTGTTACTTTATTACATACAGACAACCAACAGAGTTTGTGTTCATTTTTAGGTTATTTTGTTTAATACTAACCAATGCTAAAAATGGAAAACCAGGGACGTATACCCTATGTATCCCGGATATGTATGCAACACATTGTGATGTACTAGATTTACAACCGTTTTTACCCCATACCCAAGGTATAAATGGAGGTAAGACCTTGGCACCTCCTCTTGGGTGGCAACAAACAGTGAGAACACAGTTTTAGAATTATACAAACTTGTTCATCTTCATTTTTCACACCTTGTGTTAGGCTACATTCACATCCATCGGTGCCAGTTGGAGAACCCCAATTCTTCATCAAAATACCAGAGCGATCTAACCAGTAATGATGCAGTTTAGCACCATAGTGAAATGCAGATGAATAGCACTGTAGATGAATATACTGCCGACAATCAGCAGAGATATTGATGAGAGCGACAATCTGTTCAAGAGATGTGTCAATATATGTAATACTTCTCACGTATGAACCAGGATCTTCTGGCCCATTCACATGGTGATTTGGTTCCAAATCGTGATGAACTTCAGTAGAGCCTTTAAAAATAAATTGTAGAAGTGATAATAATGAAATAATAATAAGTTGTTTGCGTATAAACATATGTCTATCAAACTCAGATTTTTTGAGGGAAACCCTACTGTCAGTGAGGTATAATGACTTTACAAACTTATAGGGTTCATGTCCTTATTTTCCATCACGAGATATGAGCGACCAATGACAAGCCAGATTCATTTAAAGATGCGTTATGTCATGGCTAATTTTAGTAGTCCAGAAAAACTGACGGCTTTCAATAACCGCCTGTGTTTATTTTAACCGCGAATCCAAAGTAAATAACCCACTTGGGGGAACTAGCAAACAGGGAGTACTGAAAAGATCAAATGTGAATATCAATTTTGCACAAATTAATACAAATCGGAGTTTTATGTATATAAATGTAATAGCCAGAGTATGCAAAATGGGAATATGGACTACGGAGAAGTCTGAGAAGAATTTAGAAGAACTTTATTACGTGAACGATTATGATACTGATGAAAATATTACATAATTAATATATTTTGTTTCTTTTAGGGTCGATGTTTTATGTTTCCTGTATTTAAAAAAGCGTGTAAATCCTTACCATCTATTGTACACTTAGCATTGAAAGGCTCCAGATTACCAGGACCATCAGGATCAATCAGAGTTACCGAATCCAGCGAGACCTCTGCACAACTTCTAGGTAAAGCTATATGCAAAACATTATTTTAAAGGTCATATCTATTGCAAAAACAAGTTTAACTCCATTCAAAGAAAATAATTATTACATTACAAGTTGACACTTGTGGCAATTTTTTTATTTGTATTTCTAATAATAAAAAAAAAAGACAAATTGTGTTGGTAAAATGCTGGCCCTTTTCAGCGTTCGAAGCGAAATATTGATTTTCAATGCAACAGACTGATGATGTAATTATATGAATAGTAGTCTCCTCCGCAGACAGTTTGGTTACGCGTAACAAAACTGGCTACGGAGGAGACTTTATGAACGGATAGTACGGTCGTCGATATTTTTTACTGGTCAACATTTGCATCACATAAGCTCACATAATACATTTACATGATATACTTTAGTATTTGAGGCTGGATTGCGCTGTATTGCCATTATTATTACCTCTAAAAGAAAAACAAATTTATTACAATTAAAATTCTACCAGGGTTCGAACCCACAACCTTTGGATTAACACTAGCGCTATGAGTCATTCTGCCAGAAATACGTTAGTTCATTTGATATACTATTACTTGTCTATTACTATTGAATACGCATATAGTCTCCGATCAAGAATGAACCTTGCCTCCGACTATGTGGTTCCTATGCAAATGTTTATCGGTGAAAAAATATCGCGGACGATGTACGGTGAAATTGATCTAAAATATATTTTTATTTTTTATTCCAAGCATTTCTCATCAAGTTGGTGTGCATATGAATTATAATATCGCATTTTAAATAACTTCTATTTTAGCTTATGTTTCATGCCGTCAACATCTTTGTGTGGGTGGAGGATGAGCAACCCACGGTTTCATATTGTCAGTGTGTTGAGATATCACCAGAAAAGCAGACACACGCATTACTTTTGAGCAGTGAAACTTTTAGGATATGTAATATGTGTGCTAATGACGGGGCTATAATGATGACACCTATTGAATATGAATCATAGTAGCGATGTAGAAAAAGAGAAATTAATGAAAACCCCGGGGGGTTCACTTCCATTGTGGCCTGTACATCATCCGCGATAATCAACTTTTGAAAAAGCACCCTAAACAAGGATTTAACCCTTGGCTAAAACGATACCCTAAACAGGGATTTTATTCCTTGCATCAAATTTCATACCCTAAATTTCATTTCCGCGTATTTAGCAATTGCAATTTTGATACCCTTTTTTTCCAATTTTTCATGTTTTTGACACCTTAAACACGTTACGCGCGTATCGTGCATATCCACGAAAAACTACCCTTTTACGCGTTTTCATTATCGCGGATGGTGTACAGGCCACAATGGGAGTGACCCCCGGATGAAAACCGAAAACACCGAGAGTGCAATCAATGCCCGTATTGCAAATAAGATTTAGCATTAGTAACTCTTTATCGCGTTCGATCCTACAATAATTGGGCTACATTAGCTGGTAACGCTTCGGCAACACCTTCCGTACCGCCTACCGCTTTATACTTCTATCTGGGCATGATAGAAGGTCAGACTGGCTGAGGACCAATCAGTTTGATCAAGTCCGAAGTTGTCCGATCACTGCGTTTGGAAATCCCAATCTCTCTACTGTGTGACATTTGACCCTACGAGTGTTATGTGGCATGTATGGTCCTTTTCAGTGATGCTTGTGACTAAGTTAAGTCGAAATTGGCCAAAGTGTGTGAGTGCTAGAGTAAATAAAGCAAGTGTTGACAGATATAAAAAGAAATAAGAAAGTGTAAGAAAAAAGACACAGCCAATGGTACAAAATATATTTACCTGTGCATGTTACTCCATCTCCACTGTAACCGGCATTACATGCACATGTGAATGAACCAGCGGTATTGGTGCAAGCTGCATTCGTATCACAATTATTATCAGCAGGCAAAGCACATTCGTTGTCATCTGTATAAACAATGTTTTGAATAAAATGTTTTTTCAAAATGGACGACTAAAAATAATTGTTTTGAATAATTAAAAATTCGGACCAATTTTAGTCCTATTTTGCCTAGTAAAATCTGAATAATATGACGAGGGACTTCAAAAACCGGTTTTGCATATTATAATTTGTTTTATTCAACTACGAGTGTCATGTGGCATTGTCAGTAATTTTGTGAAAAAGTTAAGTCGAAAGTATGTGAGTGCTACTGTAAATAATGCATGTGTTGACAGCAGTTGACCATTGCCAGTGATGTTTGTGGTTAAAAATGCATGTGTTGACTGAAGATAGAAGAATCTGTAAGAAAAAAAAGACACATACGATGGTACAAAATAGACTTACCTGTGCATGTTTCTCCATCTCCACTGTAACCGGCATTACATGCGCATGTGAAGGAACCAGCGGTATTAGTGCAGGCTGCATTTGTATCACAATTATTATCAGCAGGCAAGGCACATTCGTCGTCATCTGTACAAAAATGTTTTGAATAATATACTTTTCTAAAAGACTGCTAAATTTCCCCCCCAAGAATTAGTATATTTTGGTGCATAAAAATAATGAATTAGCCGATATAGAACAAACGATAAGGTTAGTGATAAGGTTTTAGAAACATTGTCAATGATATTAACGTTTATATTATAAGGTTAAAGTAATCAGGGTAGCCTATTTAATTTCTTGCCTAATTTATTGCTCAAGATAGCCTCATAATTCAAAATATGACAAACATATGTAAAGACAAACACAAACAATACTGACAGACTGAACAAGTGTAAGTGGTAGAGGGGGAGAGACAGAAAGATTAGAAAGAAAATAAACAGAGGGGTTGAAGGAGCGGAGAGAGACTCACACGGTGCTTTGCAAGTCTGAACTCTTTAATTTTAAGCGTCGAAATAATATGGATTAGTGAAACATCAGTCAAATTTGTGTTCGGACTACACAGCCAATGGTACAACATAACCTTACCTGTGCATGTTACTCCATCTCCACTGTAACCGGCATTACATGCACATGTGAAGGAACCAGCGGTATTGGTGCAAGCAGCATTCGTATCACAATTATTATCAGCAGGCAAAGCACATTCGTTGTCATCTGTATAAAACATGTTTTGAATAAAATGTGTTTCAAAATGGACGACTAGAAAAATTTGTTTTGAAGAATTAAGACTTTGGACCAATTGTAGGGCTATCTTGCCAAGTAAAATCAGAATATTATGACAAGGGACTTAGGCTAGAGGGGGATGCTTGACCCCTTCCATGACCGGTTTTGCATATTATAATTTGTTTTACTCAACCTTTTATGGACACATTTGAGTATGATTTTTACACTTTGTGACATCTGGCCCTACGAGTGTCATGTGGCATATAAGGTCATTGTCAGTAATATTGTGAAAAAGTTAAGTCGCAAGTATGTGAGTGCTACTGTAAATAATGTATGTGTTGACAGCAGTTAAAAGAATTTGTAAGAAAAAAGATTCAGCCTATGGTAAAAATAACCTTACCTGTGCATGTTACTCCATCTCCACTGTAACCGGCATTACATGCACATGTGAAGGAACCAGCGTTATTAGTGCAAGGTGCATTGGTATCACAATTATTATCAGCAGGCAAAGCACATTCGTCGTCATCTGTATGAAAATGTTATGAGCATGTTTTTTTTTAATGCACGAATAGAAATACTTGGAAGAATTCAGAATTCGGACACGTTGTAGGTCTATCCTTCCTAGTAAAATCTGAATATTATGACGAGGGATTTGAGCTAGAGGGGCGCTTGACCAGTTCCATTACCTGTATTCCATATCATAACTTGTTTTATCCAGCCTTTATTGCAGATTTGAGTATGGTTTTGTCATTGTGTGACATCTGACCCTACGAGTGTCATGTGGCATGTACGGTCATTGTCAGTGATGTTTGTGACCATCCAAAACATAATAATGACAAAAATTGGATTTTTTTTACGCCCAATATTGATTGGTCTCGCTATTTCTTTTAAAATATTGGATTCGACTACGCATTTTAAAACTCATAGCTCGACCAATAAATATGGGCGCAATCGATCCAATATGTCCAGTATGTGAGTGCTAGAGAAAATAATGCAAGTGTTGACAAATAGAAGACGAAAGAAGAATCTGTAAGAAAAAAACCACAGCCTATGGTACAAAATAGACTTACCTATGCATGTTACTCCATCTCCGCTGTAACCGGCATTACATGCGCATGTGAAGGAACCAGCAGTATTAGTGCAAGCAGCATTTGTATCACAATTATTATCAGCAGGCAAAGCACATTCGTCGTCATCTGTATAACAATGTTTTGAGTCAACCAATTGTTTTTCAAGAATTAGTATATTTTGCTGTATAAAATTGATGTATTGGCCGATACAGAACAAACGATAACGATAGGTTTTGGAAACATTGTCAATAATGCGTGTTTGAATTAGCGTTTATATTATAAGGTTGAGTGCGTTAAATTAATCAGGTTAGCCTACAAACAAAGTATATAAATTTTTTCTTGATTTAATTTCTTGGCCAATTTCTTGCTTAAGATAGCTTCATAATTCAAAATATGTGAAGTGGTATATCAAAAAGAGATACTTTTGGGCAGAATATCAATTTTGAGTGTTTTAACATATCTTAAATATTGAGATATTTTACTCCACATCCCCACAGAAATCGGACACTCCGAAGCGAAGATATGGAGTACGTAAGTTATGGTATTATAATAACACATGTGAAGGAACGCACATGTGAAGGAACCATCAGTATTGGTGCAATCAGCATTTGCGTCACAGTTATGAGTATCCAAAGAACATTCATCATTTATCTGTGCAAAATGTATGAAATAAGTCATTTTTGGAAGAATTTTTGGAAGAACTTTTTGTGTGTAGGCCTATATTATTTTCTTTTTCTTTCTTTCTTTCTTTCTTTCTTTCTTTCTTTCTTTCTTTCTTTCTTTCTTTTTCTTTCTTTCTTTCTTTCTTTCTTTCTTTCTTTCTTTCTTTCTTTCTTTCTTTCTTTCTTTCTTTCTTTTCTTTCTTTCTTTCTTTCTTTCTTTCTTTCTTTCTTTCTTTCTTTCTTTCTTTCTTTCGTAGATTGGTTGGTTAAATATACTCTATACTCTACACAAGAAACATACAATTTTGAATGTAAATGAAATCATTTTATAAGGGACCGTTCATTATTTATAGGGGAGGGGGCCGGGAGGATTTCAAAATTGAGTTCATAAAGTTACACAAGCCCCCCTATTAGCAGCATCTAAAATTACATAACCCCCCCTATTGCCGACAAAAAAAAATACGTAACCCCCCCCCCCCCCTCACATCGAGAAATATATTTTGCTGGTATACCATGGCCGGATTCACCTTTTGATGGCCCCTGGGCATGGCAACATGATTGCCACCTCTGGCTCTTCGTATAGAAGACACCCCTCTCCACACAATTGTAATCCAATTAGTTTTTTCCAAGCTGTCCCCAGAAAATATGCTATTTCAATGCTAAAATTCAAAGAGAGATGTATCGGAGTCACCGAGCCAGGGGGCAAAATTTCCAAATCGTCCCACTGATCTGTTACTAAAAGAACATTATGCGCTCGAAGCGCGCGAAAAAAAAGCTAAAATGAACAAATTAAGGACAATATGTGCCCTAAAATCATTCCAAAGGATGATGCATATGGCTTTCACAACTTATGGTTAATTTAGTCCCAGTATTTTGATCCAGTATACAAGTTTTATGCTTTTTCCAAGCATCAGAAGCTATCAGAGGAGCTGCCCTAGCACTCATATTTAAATGATTTATATTATAGAATGGATGGAATTATAACTCTCATTTTTGACATTCGTGTTCAAGTTCAAGATGAAAAAAACACCAGAATTTACAAGGGCACGTCTCGCAGATCTACTCACAGAATGGTTTTTCTGAGATAAATGCGCGAAGCGCGCAGCAATTTGGCATTTTGATACTAAAAAAATGGGATTAATTTAGGGTCTAAAATAGACCAAAAGGAAGATGCAAATCATAAGTTTTGTCACAATACATCTGTCGACTGAGCAGGGAGGGACTGACTTGCCACCCTGCCATATGGCTAATGTGCTGATGAACAGTGGCGTAGATTTCTTTTTGACATGAGGTGGTTGGAAAAATTTCTTGAAGTATTATGTGAATCCAGCACTTTTTGGTGAGAGAATAAGTTTATGACACAAATGCGTGCGAAGCGCACACAAATGTTGCCATATTGAAGCTAAACTCAAAATATAGTGTAGGAATAAATTCAAATTGACATTTTTGTGGCTAAAATGGCCAAATATAAGGTAAATATTGAAGTGAATCATAATCATAGTGAATAATTTAATATTAAATTTCACCTGACCCCCCCTATCAGGAAAAATAAAATCACATAACCCCCCCTGTTTGTTAAAGTGAAAATCACATAGCCCCCCCTACATTTTTCCCGGCCCCCTCCCTGTAAATAATGAGCGGTCCCTAATACAAATCTGTGTGTGCGGGCAAATGTCAAAAAGAAATGCATGCAAATTGAAGTGGAGTTAATTGCAAAATATCCAGTAAGATGAACATATTGGGAATAGAAAAAACTAAAATTGGATTCGGGTGAGGTATGTAGGACTTAAGTAATGTTAGAAAGTGCATGTATGTTTGAAGCGAAAAAAAAAAGGAATTTAAAGAACGCAAAGATCAACCTTGATTTAAAGGGGCATTTCGTGATCCACAGCCTCATCCCCCCACTTTTCCCAAAAAAAGTTGAGATTTTTACACCATTGGATACCTCTGGCTACATAATGTTTATGTACCAAATATTTCTTGCAGATTAATTCGTTTAGCAAAAATATCGCCAAATTTGAATTTCGTTCTGGTGCACCAGAACGAAATTACAACACATTGTCTATGGAGCAGTGTAATACACATAATCATGCATAAAATCGGAATCAACTGAAATTTTGGAAATAAGCTTTTTTCGTGGATATCTACTGAAAAATGTCATAAAAAGAGGATGCTAGGATCACGAAATCCTCCTTTAAGTTAAAGTCAGTTTTAGATCTGGTGTCTTTATTGCGCATTGTTTACTCTCATTCAAACTACATGGTGCTTCGTGGTCAAGAATTAAATTGGGTATCGCAGTAAAAGGACTCAAGAAAATTGAACGGTAGTTGCGGTTCACTTAATTATTTCACAAAAGGTGACTATTGAGTGTAACATTTATAAAAAAAACTTCAGCTGACTTGGTTCTCCCTATTGCACTTTTTGACTCACTCTGTATGAACTCACCTTGACATAAATTGCCATTATATCCACGTAGACATGAACATCTAAATTCAAATAGATCAATTTCATGACATATACCTCCATTACCACATGGGTTGGAGGAACACTCATCAATATCTAGTAAGAAAAACAATAATACTATAGTTATTATATTTTATTTCCTAGTCTCTTTAAATTTCATTCCGAGTCGAATGTTCTTGGTTTTGTTTTTAAATTGGGTCACTGGCTGATATTAAAGCATTTTGTCACATCGCCATTCGCATTTATCAAAAACTGCTTTTTGTTTTAGTGATTATGTAATACTCTGATGTCAATCTTCAGGGTTGCAAGCTGACTGCTGATCAAACTAGACAAAATAAGTATCATAATTTTGACCTAGCAGACATTAACATTGGCCCGAGAGTAATTAATTGGTTTATGGTTTATTAATCTCAGAATTGGCCAGTGTGTGTACGCTTTGCTTTGTAAATGAGCTTAAATGGACTACAACGTTGAAATATTTATGAATGAGACGTGCACCATCGACTCTGAATTGGCCACTTTTAAGTTAAAACTGATTAAATTATTGTCAACGATATAGGACGTTGAAATATGTATGAATGTTGATATAAAAGACGCCTATCATCGATTCCGAATTGACCGGTTGCATTATTGATCGTTAATTGGTTTATTAGTTTTAGAGTTTTAGAATCAGAATCGACGTGTTTGAAAAAGAACACACCAAAGCTTTTTTTTTTCATTTATAAACGATGCAGGAACGTTTAAATATTTATTTAAAAAAAAGACTTGCACCATCGATTCAGAATTGACCTCGGAATTGACCGCTGATCTATTTGAAACACAATCGTTAACAATTAGCTTTCTTTAGCATTCTAGTATTGCTAAAACTGTCTCGATTATTGCTTTCTGAACAGAAAAATTGTGAATGAAGACCTGCTTGTTTAACAAAAAACATTACTGAGCTTTTGGCGCACGTCGTTCAACGTCCATGGCCAACTTCACATCCGTAGTATTGACAGAACGAAGTGCCTCTTTAATATTTTGGCGTTTATGTAAGCCTAGTGTTTGCTGATTCATCATCCCAACCAAAATGTTGTGAAAATGTTAACCTTTAGTAGAATCGACATTTTAACGGTTTCTTGTCACCTGAGCCATTTAAAAAACGATACGAAGAAAACTGAAAAGGTTTTGTTTTTGCTAGGTAAACACTAACGTCAACAGACAATGACAGAGATAAAGTTTTACCTTCGAAGGGACAATCTAGCAAGTATTTCATTTTTTCTGTGTTCCAAACTCTGCGATCGACTAGGAAGCCAGGCCTCTCCGTATACCATGTATGCCAGCTGTTCACAGGAACAGGATTCATTGGTGAACATCCAAACGCGTTGCGTGGTCTGGCGAGAATTCTGGTACAATTACATCGTGATTCATGTTGCAAGCCCCATCGACCATATCCTTCTTATGCTGGATTACGTTGTAAATCAATGAAGCATGTTATTCCCTCTGCATGGTTCATATGTAAATCTGTTGTAAAACAATTAGATATTTGCAAGTCATTATACTTGATATCTGATAATAATTATTGGTCATGTCATTTCTTTCTTTCTTTCTTTCAAATATGGTTCAAATTGGCACAAATTCGCAAATTTCAAAATCGAGAAAAGAACAAATAGAGAGCGTATCTAGCAGTGGCAGTGCTGCTTAGGACGTATTGAAGATATAATTATTTTTTTCAAAAACCTGAAAAAAATTAGGTGGTTTGGGGACAAATCTATATCTTCAATATGAAAGTCAAAATTTTAATTGATTGTCAAGTTTTCATCCCAGCTACATACACTTAAAGTACATATCATTCGATTTATACAATTTACTTCGAAGGCTGTTGAATTTCAAAAATATCAATTTTTAATCATTTGCCATAAAATTTGTATTATATATGTCGCGAATTTAAAAAAAAGATATAAAAATTATTTGATATCAGAAGGATATTCCTCGTTTTAAAAATGCAATTGCGATATGTCTGATGTGCTCTCAGGTCCCACAAAAAATACATGAAAACGTCGCTATCCGAGCCCTTAATATAGTAGGACCTGGGACAGGGACCACCACCTTCAGAAAACAAATATAAATCGACTTACTCAAACAGGCTGCTATATACAACAAATGGCAAAATAAACAAACGAATACTTCCATCTCCGCCGTCCTGGAATAAATGGATACGCGATGATTTTATTCGAATCTGCTCTTAGAATTTGAATATTAATTATTAAAGGCCCTCCACAATTAATTCTTGATTCCCTATTTAAAGATTAAAAAGATACAAGGTCACTTTTTATTAATAATTATTTGCGGCAACATTAGTGGATAAAATATACTTTCATAGCAGTTCATAGGAATAGCTGGTCTTATACAAACACACCCGTCACGTAAGCTACTGCAAGGAACCGCACACTCTTGGGTTTAATCAACAGATGTCATATGCTTTCCTCCACTGCTTCATCTTGTTCATTATCACTTATTATCATGATAATGAGCTTTTAGTTTTTAGAATCGTACATTAATTTCATTTCTCACCTTCAGTGACACTGACATGGTCATTGACCATTATCAGGCGTCACCAAATATTGTCACGATCAAGCTCTCTACGAACTGACGAATTCTTGGTTAAAATGTTTTTCCAAGCAAAACATTTTGAGACCAATTTGATCAAAATCGGAACATTTTTGATTTTTTCTACCCCGGTGGACAATGACGGAGACCTAAATTTGACATTGACCTCTATGCCTACAACTCAAGAACTGTAGGCTACATCGGAGAGATACTTAGTATATATATTTGAATCCTGATATTGAGAGGAATACAATAGATGATTTTTATCCATATTAAATGCCAAATTTTGAAATTTGAGCCCCGCATTAGCGGCCATTTTAGATATATGCAATTTACCATTTTCCCTTATTTTTTCTCCCTTTTGGATGAGGGTGCTTAGAGTCACTAGTAAGTATAAACATTGGCGTTCCATTTTTTGTCTATAGGTGCACCAATTTTGGTACTTAAATTGACTGGTCTACTTTTTATAGCGGGAATGTATGTAAGTCATGCAGCTGAGGTTGTGATAGTATTAAGGGGGAGGGTACTTCCATATACAGGTAAGGGGACTGTAATTTTTTTTCGGATTGGGGTGGTCATGAATAACTGGGGGTCATAGAAATTTTGGGACCAAAAATAGGGGAATTATCATTTTTTACACCAAAAATAGGGGTTATAGAAAAATTGTAAATGCCTGATGACTCAAAAGATCACATTCCTCCGTTGCATTTGAGATGATGAGATTGAAAATAGACTGCATGTAGTGATATGATGGTGTAGATTCTTTTGAATATATTCTCAAACACTTTTTTAATACCGTTATTTTTGCTATTTGTACAAAGCAACATTTGTAAGACTAGCAGTTGAATATATCTGGCGCAAGGAGATTTATTTTTGGAGAAAGCAGCGCAAGAAGATAAGTGATTGGAGAAAGCAGCATCATTTTGTGTGAGTATTTTATACGCAAGGATATATATATGCAAGTGTACAATGGACTTCGCTGAATTTCGCAGGACAAGTGAACTACAGGATATATATCAGCTGTCGAGAACACTGTAAATGAACAAGATAGTCATCAAGAAGAAGACTGCTGGTTAAGTACTGAGTAGTTACAATATTATTGTGATTGTGTGATTATTTTATATGTGCATTTGTTGTCATATATTGTAACAATTATATTGCTTTCGATTAAAAACTTAGCTTTTGTTAGCTTAATCAAACAGTGCATTTGTGTTGTGCATTCGTGTGAATTTGGATAAAAGGTGATTTTGGACTTGATTCAGTACGACTCGTAACAATGCGCAGATCGTAAAAAGTAGTAATTTCATTTAATAAATGGCAACGCTGCATTCGTAATGGGGAAGAAGCTTGTATTTTTTTTTTTGGTAATCGGTGTTGTGCTTTTTAATACCCTGAGTCGATCGGCCTATCTCGAACAAACTCGCCATGCGCGGCTGCTGAAGAACTAGTGGATTCGCCTACTATCATGGCAATTTTTGACACGAAGATATAGGGATGATGACGCTGTACGACATATTCATGATCCACACCTTCTGAAGAAAATAACACCCCCTAACAGGTATATATAGCTTTTAAAAGTAGGGTCCTATCGGGTACAACACAATTTATGAAGAAAAAAAGGACACCCCCTTGGTCTTGAAAAAAAGTGGCAGGGGTCATTGAACATAAGAAGCTGTGCAATAATTATGAGCCCGGGGGTGGGGGTAAAATTTCCAAACGAATCGCCAATCGCTTTCCCCCTCCCCCCTCTCGGTCCACCAAAAATTCTTTGCCCCCCCCCCCCTTTGGACATGCCAAATGTTTGGGATCCCAATTACATACCTTTTAAAATGGTCTAGATAAACACTACAACTGAACACTTTGCTTACACGATAAACATTTATTTTTACCTCAATAATTCAACTTACATGTTAATGTTTATAGTTTACTGTTTTCTCCTTCATATCTTATCTATGGGCTTAAATACGAGAATTATTAAAGCGATTAATGACCCGTGTAGGCTATTCCATTGTTTGAGTGTTTTTCACTTTTCAACATTTTGCAGGTGGTGAGCGCCACGAATTCTCTAAATTCAGTACTCCGATGTCAACCGTGTAATTGAATTGGGATTATTTAGAAATTTTAAAACGCTTAAGGGATCTGGAATGAGCGTTTGAGCGTTTCGACAGTATTTTTGTGGGACATGAGAGCACATCAGACATATCGAATTGCATTCTGAATACGAATAATGTCTTCCTGATAACAAATAGGGAGCCTAATGTTCATTTTTTGAAATTCACGATATAATACAAATTTTATGACAAATTATTAAAATTTGATATTTTTCACATTTTTGATATATAACAGTCCTCTAATTAAAATCTATAAATCTAATGATATATTCTTAAAGTGTATGTAGCTGGGAGGAAAAGCCGACGATCAATTGAAAATTTTGACCTTTCATATTGAAGATATGGATTTTTTCCCCAAAAGACCTTTTTTGTGTGTGTTTTTGAGAAAAAATCCATATCTTCATCCCACCTACTTACACTTTAAGTATAAATCATCAGATTTATTAATTTTAATTAGAGGACTGTTATATCAAAAATATCAATTTTTAATCATTTGCCATAAAATTTGCGAATTTCGAAAAATCAAAATTATTTGATATCATAAGGAAATTATTCGTATTCAGAATGCAAATCGATATGTCTGATGTTCTGTCCCACAATAAATAGGGGCCTAACTGTCCAAACGTTCATACCCCATCCCTTAAAGTATCACAAATAAGTAGGGCCATGCCTATGTTGATAAATAATATTAATACAAGCTAAAACCGTTTGGGTTCAATAATGAACCCCACAAAATTAACCTTAAAATTACGGCTGAGCAGTTTTGCCGTCTCTCTCAGCCCATTATGCCGCTCGCCGCCTGACATTTTGTTACATAATAGCAGAGGTCACGCCGGTAATAATTACCGGAAGTTACTAGTAGCTAAGTTGCCGTCGTACTTTGAATATACCACTTTCGTCTACACCGCGCACCGCGGGTGTATATATATATCACTGGATTGTGAGGAAATTATTGTGTTGGTTATTGTAAGTAGGTTACCATTTCATTAATAGTTTACTATTTTATTTTTTTCTGTCATCACAAGCTATGTCATGTCCTGAGACGAATATACCTATCTAGGTAGTCCGAATAATCAGACCCAGAACAAAATATTAATTTCTGACATGATCTTGTACTGGGTCTGAACTGTTTCCATATGAAATCTTGATGGCAAATTGGACAATAGAAGCACATGGTTCTACGTGACAGCTTTTTAATCCCTATTCAGGTTACGTGAATCACGCTATTGTGGACCATCCTTCTGATACTTGAGTGTTTGGACACGCGGAACGGTTTTTTGTCTACCTCTCTGTTTGTAAACAAACCAGGAGGTCGAAATCGTCCTCCTCGCCGAATACGAAAGTCAGCGTAATAGTACGGCACTATCTAGGTAGGCCTATTCGTCTCAGGTCATGTCACTAGCCTGTAGTCTATAGGGCCTACAGGTGTGTCACCATGTGGCTTTCCGTAAATGGAAAAGGCGGGAAAAAGGCTATCACAGGTATTACCAGCCATAGCAATTAAAGTATACAACAACCTACATATTATACAGTTCAATGTTCAATCGGGTTCGCGTACGTTCGTGTTTCGCATCAAGAACATTTGACCCCCTAGGTTACTGAAAAATTACCGCTCACTATTATTGTTTTGTTTCCGCGCTTACATGTAGTCAATCGATATGGGCGAATGCATCCGGTGCATGCAGAAATAAAAAGTATAAAATCCCTTTTAAAAGGGATAGGAGGCGACAAAGAGAAAAGGGGTATAACCCTTCTTGTCTTCCATGAGCAACCGCGTCACATCGGGTATAATCTTCCTTCCAGGAGCAACCACTGTGCATGATTGACGGGCTATTCCATTGCTCGTAATAGGGAAGTGTATTTTAGCGGGACAATGCTGGATGGTGCATGCGCGCGTGCACATCAAGGTAGACTTTCGCCAAGACTTGGCATGTGGTTGTTGGTGTAGGGGTGTGGGGGTGTGTGTGTTGGGGGAGGGGGGCGTGTTGTCCGAGATGTTAGGAATTATTTAATAATAGTTATTAATATTGGAAGAACGTTTTAAACTTTAATTTAAGGCATCATATACGATTTTATACTATTTTAGATTTTCAATTAATAACAAAATAATAAAATAGCATTTAAAAGTTGTATTAATAGGCCTATTTATTATCGCACGCCATGGTAACAATAACAAAAATGGCACACTTTTCGATAAAAATTTGGGAAACAAATTAATTTTTAAAAAAAATAAAAAGAATCTTTCTTATACCAAATTTTCATGAAATTGAGGGCCATCAATAAACCAAAATGCACCCCAAATCTGTCGCACATCCCCGTAGTAGGCCTACCCTCCTTTCCACCCCCGTTGCCCTAAACTAGACGTGTAATATAACCGCCACGCCACGAGTATTTTTTTTACCTGTAGGCAAGCTCACCCCTACAGTCGCAATAGTTCTAGCCCAGATAGCTTTAAACTCACGCCTAACGTACTTTCATCAAGTGATGGCGCTATAAGGTTTACCACGGAAGCTGTTTGGTTTACCGTGGAAGAAGATTATACCCTATATGGACAAAGATGATCCAATACTAAATAAGTTCGGTGGCCATGGTGGCGGACGCTGTGAATTCACAGACTACTCTGAATTTTGAGACCCGGTCTTTAAAGTCGCATGCCCGCGTTTTCACATAGGCCATATTTTCCACTTGTTTCAATTTTGGATTCAGATGAGTCTTTGAATTCACACCTCTGGTAGCATAATGTTAATGTACAAAAACATTCTTGCAGATTAATTCCTAAATTAGCAAAAATATCGTAAAATTTTGAATTACGTTCTGATCTGCGTTCTGATACACCAAAACAAAATTACAACACATTGTCTGTGGAGCAATACAGATGAATCGTGAATGAACTCGCAAACGCAAAATCGGAATTAACTGAAATGTTGGGAATAAGTTTTTTCGTGGATATCTACTGAAAAAGTCATAAAAAGAGGATGATGATCACGAAATACTCCTTTAAATGGATTAAAGTAAACACAAGATCTCATTATAGGCCTACATGTGCACATGCAGTACGATCTCTTGTTTCTCTCGGCTGGATTAAGGCAACTCTTTGTTAGGTGGCATTTCAGCTTTCAATGCACACATGCATAGCGGCTGCAAATGCTTCAAAATCGTCCGGCACGCTTGATTTACTGTGTTTTTGGTTTTTTTTTATCTTTGGACAGGCATAGTGTTACTGTCTATGATTTATTAACAAATTACAAAATATAAATGATGGCTGATTTTATGATATACAATTTTTTAAACATCAGAAAAGACAGAACAAAACGAACACAGACAACAATGAAACAGACAAAAGACAAGTTTCCCATGTTATTTTCATTAGACGTGCACAGAATGTGAAAAAAAGAGGTTTAAAGGCGAGGAAATGCAACAACAAAAAATAGGTTGGCAGGCAAATTGACCTCAATCCTCATTAAGGTCAAACGAAAATTTCTTAAAATGTTTGCCCAATTTACCTTTACTTTCTGCGATCCTATACTCAGTATTAAGTTTCATTCTCACAAAGTTTATAAAAGCTTGGAAACTTTGAGAGGTCTTTTGATATTTACATCTATGAATATAAAACTTCAAACATATAGTAACATTGATTTACTGTGTAACTGTTGATAGGCGCACGAGCACTTCGCCATTATTGCGCGAACTTCACTGGTTGCCAGTCCAGAAGAGAATAGACTTCAAGCTCCTACTGCATGTGTACAACTGTGTGTATAAATTAGCACCTATGGATCTCCAAGACCTTCTACGTATAGTTATAAGCCATTTCTAAAGATACTTTGCGCCTTGAAGTTAAACGCGTCATTAGCGATAGCGCTTTCTGTGTTCTTGGACCCAAGCTTTGGAATCAATTTCCCATTAAGATCCGTCAGGCTCCCAGTGTAAAAGTATTCAAAAAGTTATTAAAAACTCATCTTTTCCCCAAAGAGTAGCTTTCTGTGCATAAATGTTTTTTAAATATTTTTGCTTTGGTGTAATAATGATTGTAATTAATGCTTGATTCGGTAATATATTTTTATTTATGTGTAATTTTACTATGTCATATTCGCATTGTATTTTATGTTATTCTGTATATTCTTTCGTGTTTTTAAATTGTTTTATTATTTATCTTGTAAAGCGCCTCGATCTATTGAAGAGGCGCTATATAAATGTGCAAATAATAATAATAATAATAATAATAATAATAATAATAATAATAATAATAATAATAATAATTATCATGATTATATTTATTTATTAATTATAGGTTAATAAATGCGTATCACTTGTTGAGAGTGAAATTGTACAAAATAATACACGCGTACTGAGATGTTGATGCGTCTAATGCACGAGCCCCGAATAGCCATGATAATCCATATTTTAATGTAGGTGCTACTCTATTGGCCCCTCGGATTCGGAAACATTTGCAAAAGTTAGATTCAAACAGTCAAAAAGTCTCCAATAAGTCGTCCAAGTAAAAAACAATAATATCCCTCTGATTGCGGTTAATATGAGAAGTAACAAATGTATGTTTTAAATGTACGGCAGGAGTAGGGTGTTGATTTCAATATTTGGGAATATAATTTTACCAATCTTATCAATCTTGAAGTTGGCACTCCTGTTATATAATAAACATGCTCATGATGCTCGTATAAATAATATTTTATCATTAATCATGTGGACACTAACTGTTTGATTTACAGATTTGTAGCATACGTTTATAGAACAAGCACATTCGAATAATGGGATTTCTTCGGACTACCTTTTTAGTGGCAATAGCTGCCATCGTTATTACAAAAATACCAACACTTTTTACACCAAAGCTTCCCGTAATCATCGGTGGAAAAGTTGAACCCGGATTTGAAGGTGTTCTCGATACTTTCAGGTATGTTCTTTACAATTTTCTCTAATATCTTGATCAGTTATGGTAAAGATTATGCCAAAAATACTATCAAAATGGAGATTTTGGAATCAATATAAATAAAATATTATGTTCAAAACATTCACGGATTTTTCAGTTTAATACGAGGGTCGGTAAGTATGTAATGAAAGTTGACTTTTGATCCCATATATGGAATATTTTGATGGAATTTCTGATCACACAATGACTGTACATTTGTCTTACAAACCACAAAATGAATTATACCATTTACTTGATTATGTCACAGCATTAGCATAAAATCAACAGACTAATCAATTAGTCATTTGACTAATTAACCTGAAAGATTTTTTTCATATTATTTTTTCTAGCCCACTTCCTCATGAACAAATGTTAAATTATTTACACTTGAAGTCCTTTGTATTCAAATTATTTACACTTGAAGTCCTTTGTATTCAAATTGAGGTCCTTAGATATTTGTGTTCAAATAGCATGACATTTAGGCACACCCTGTAACTCAAATACAACATTAGATCCAGAGCTACAAGAAATTACAGGCAAGGTGTGCGGTAGTATTAGCAAGAGCAGCCATAGTGTGTTGTCCTCACGAGATCACGTTCTACTTACTTGATGCAATAATATGGACCACTTACCTACTATGGGGTCACAACTCAACTTTCATTACATACTGACCGACCCTCGAACCTCACCCCTTACCCATTTTCAATGTTCACATAGTTTTCTACGGCCTTTAAATACATCTTTAAAAAAATTTTTTTTAAAGCGCAGTGATTTATAGTGCGCTACGCACAGGCACAACGCCTAGACGTTGATCCACAAGCCTCGGCACACTTTACAGGTTGTCGCTGACCACTACGGCCTCACATCATTCCATAAACCATTTAACAACAAATCAGGGACTTTGCTGCTACAAGAGCGCACACCCTAGACATTCCACAAATAACCATTGCAACCAGGATCAGCTCCCCGAGTTTCGTACGGGTTTCAACGAGACAATTAGCAGTAAGTTCCTTGTCCAGGGGAATTTCAAGCTAACTCAATTTTTCCACGAGATCGTACTAGGCACCGCCAGGATTCGAACCCGCAACCTCTCGCACCATAGTCGAACGCCTTATCGATTGAGCTAACTTGACTGCTTTTAGCGCTTATATCAAACGAGATTGAAATACCAGCATGATGAAACTCCATAGCTGGAGATACAGATCATTCGAAGTACGTATTATTCAACCAAGGTAAAATTAATTTATTTGAGAGAAAAATTAAATTTCTTAAAAGATTTCTGACATATTTATTTTGGTACATTAAACAAATATATATTGATATTTTTCTCAGAGCAAATTATGAATCCGGATTGGAGCTACCAGAGAGTGGTTCTGCATTTGCTGTTTATTACAAAGGAAGAAAAGTTGTGGACATTTGGGGTGGATATGCAGATGCAGAAGCTTTACAACCCTGGAAAAATGATACCATGGCTGTGGTGTTTTCTGTTACTAAAGGTATACTAGTATTACCTACCGTTATGATCAGACATGTACATAATACTGTCCACAGTATCACACTGATAAAACGCTGGTACTATTTTACAAAAGTTGGGCTAATTAAAATACACACAACTCAGTGTTGTATAGAATATTTTGTGTTACGTTGGACTGAATGTTTTTACCCAACAGTCGCATCGTTTATAATATGTTCTCTACAAGATTCCCAGTGTGGCACTTTACCTATACTACACTTGTACTCCACTGGTACCGCACAGTACCAGCCAAGTACCTTGGCGACGGCTGCAATAGAAATAGTGTAGTTGTTCCAAAAGTTATTATTTTAGTATAAAAGACGTGTAAAGGTTTAATGACCTCAATATAGTTATGTAGCAAGTAACAACCTTCACAAGTTCATACAGGTGACAAATTCAAATTGGTTTATTGTTTAAATAATCACACCAAAATATTCCTCTAATTGTTAAGTTTCAGAAAACGTATAATTTGACCAGCATGCAACATATTTCTCGAGCAAATAGGTCAGAGGTGACATTTCTGGTCTACAGTGGTCTAAATCGGCAAAAATGTACGGATTATGTTGAAAATGGTCTCGTATTGAATAAATTTAAATCTTTACCCAGAACAGCCATCGCACGTAAATATTCCCCCGCCCCCACACACACACACACCACCACCACCACCAACACCAACACCCTCTAGGTCTAGTACCAAATACTTGTTCCAAATAACTTCCTTTCCCCAATTTTGCACTTGGTCTTTGTCTTGAGTACTTTTTGTGGACAACCATAGCTTGATTAAGTTTCGGTAAAACATTATAGATCTTGCAAATAATTCATTCATATTCTCAAAACGGCGCTTACAATTAAATTATGCACAGCTAATTAAGTTTAATCAATAATATAAAATAATATCTTTCCATATACTGATCTCTATGATCAACATCATCATCATTAAGGAATGGCCGCTCTATGTATGGCGATTTTGTCGGATCGAGGTCAGTTACAATACGATGAAAGAGTCGCCCACTATTGGCCGGAGTTTGGACAGAATGATAAAGAGGACGTCACCGTGAGGATGCTTCTTAACCACGAGGTATTTTCATAAGTACATAAGAAGAACTTGTTGCAAAACCCCTTACATCCACTTGAGCAATTTTGAGTACACATCAAAAAATCATCAAAACAAATCACTTATATAAGGGGTTTTTCATTAAAAGCAGTTTTTGGCGGGATGCTCATCCTACCCAAGCATCCCGCCAAAAACTGCTTTTGTTGCAACCCATATATTAGTAAAAGTGGGTAATGGTGAATCCAACGGACGAGGACACAAAACACATCAAGGATCAATAAATGATACAAGAGGATACCTTGAATATGAACAACAGAAAAGAAAACGAGCAAGGTACACCAACTTGATTTGGGGAAACATGTAAAATACAGACTAGACAATATGCAGGGGGGGGGGGCAAAACCAGCAAATGTAGGCATAGGAAGTAGGCAAAGTTCGATAGCCAAAAATTACCAGTTCCAAGGCTCAAAAAAGTGCTAAACCTGCAAAAACAACAAGGATCAATGATGTAAATCACTGTGCACACTCGGTAAACCAAACAACCAATGTAGGTACCAAAACAGGCAAAGTTCGATGGCCAAAAATTGCCAATTTCAGAGCCCACAGAAGTGTCAGCAAAACAGTACAAAATAACCTGGAGCAGACAAACAAAACCAAACAGACAAAAAACAACCGACGTTTCGAGCAGATAAACTGCTCTTCTTCAGGGACAGACAACAAAATATAAAAGCAAACAACGAAAACTACATGCTGTGTGTAGTTTAAAAACAAATTCAAGTCAAAAAAATTAAGGCAAGTTCAAATAGAACTCAGTAGCAAACAAGATAAGCTTAGAGCAAAATAAGCATGTCTTACTTCAATGAAGCACAGTTTACTAAACTGGAAAGCATTATGTAAATAAGCAAGACCACAGGACAATAGGGTATTGTCCTAATTGACAGGAAGTAGATGTCAGAGGGGTCGTAGTCAATAGAAGAGGAAGAGAATGAATAGAGGGAGATAAGTGGGCCAATGTCACTCAAATTTAAAAGAGAAGAGTGATGCATATTACAAAATAATTATTTTAAATACATATGTTAAAAAAGAGAGAAAAAAATCAAGCAAAAATAGCTGAATAAAACACAAGTCAAGGAGAGTCACAAATATAAAAGTGTAGTATGCATACAGAAAGAGGGGTGGGGAGTAGAAAAACAGAAAAAGTAACAATGCAAATGGTCCATGCATGGTCAAAGTTAACTACAGTGCATATAGATAGGCCTGCAGTCAAGTGGTAAAGCCAAAAAATCACTAAAACCAAAACACAGTAAAATACCGTTACAAATTAGCATGATATATGCTAAAATAGGATGTGATACAAGGTCTACTGAAAGATGGAAAAGCATAGGCAAACAAGGAGGTCTACAATGAGAAGCCAAATGTGAATTGACATATCAAGCATGTACAATACATGTAGATCCAGTAGTAAATGAAAAAGTACCGGTAATTAGAAAAGATATGCACGGTGCAATAAATATTATAGGCCTGCATAATACATGTGTTAAGAAAAGTGAAAAGCCAAAAATTGCTGAATCAAAACACAAGTTTTTGAGGAAGGTCGCATATAATAAAATGGCAGTATGCATGAAGAAAAAAAGGGGGGGGGGTAGGTTTGGAAGTAGAAAAATAGATCAAGTAAATGCTTATGAGCTCATATGGACCGTGCATGATAAAACTAATTCTCAGTGCATGTATAGTCATGATAAAACTAATGCGATAGAAACTTGAGAAAGACTGGATCTCTAAACTTAAGACAACCCAACCACTTGGCTTAAATGTTAAAGATTAACATGCCAGTGTATCCTTATTAGGCCTATCACTACCTATTTTGGCATATTTCATGTCAAGTTGTTACGGTATTTCACTTTTCTTTGGTTTTAGTGATTCATTGGCTTTCCACTTTCATCTAAAGGTCTATACATGCACTGAGAATTAGTTTTATCATGCACGGTCCATATGAGCTCATAAGCATTTACTTGATCTATTTTTCTACTTCCAAACCTACCCCCCCCCCCCCTTTTTTTCTTCATGCATACTGCCATTTTATTATATGCGACCTTCCTCAACTTGTGTTTTGATTCAGCAATTTTTGGCTTTTCACTTTTCTTAACACATGTATTATGCAGGCCTATAATATTTATTGCACCGTGCATATCTTTTCTAATTACTTTTTCATTTACTACTGGATCTACATGTATTGTACATGCTTGATATGTCAATTCACATTTGGCTTCTCATTGTAGGCCTCCTTGTTTGCCTATGCTTTTCCATCTTTCAGTAGACCTTGTATCACAACCTATTTTAGCATATTTCATGCTAATTTGTAACGGTATTTTACTGTGCTTTGGTTTTAGTGATTTTTTGGCTTTACCACTTGACTGCAGGCCTATCTATATGCACTGTAGTTAACTTTGACCATGCATGGACCATTTGCATTGTTACTTTTTCTGTTTTTCTACTCCCCATCCCCTCTTTCTGTATGCATACTACACTTTTATATTTGTGACTCTCCTTGACTTGTGTTTTATTCAGCTATTTTTGCTTGATTTTTTTCTCTCTTTTTTAACATATGTATTTAAAATAATTATTTTGTAATATGCATCACTCTTCTCTTTTAAATTTGAGTGACATTGGCCCACTTATCTCCCTCTATTCATTCTCTTCCTCTTCTATTGACTACGACCCCTCTTGACATCTACTTCCTGTCAATTAGGACAATACCCTATTGTCCTGTGGTCTTGCTTATTTACATAATGCTTTCCAGTTTAGTAAACTGTGCTTCATTGAAGTAAGACATGCTTATTTTGCTCTAAGCTTATCTTGTTTGCTACTGAGTTCTATTTGAACTTGCCTTAATTTTTTGACTTGAATTTGTTTTTAAACTACACACAGCATGTAGTTTTCGTTGTTTGCTTTTATATTTTGTTGTCTGTCCCTGAAGAAGAGCAGTTTATCTGCTCGAAACGTCGGTTGTTTTTTGTCTGTTTGGTTTTGTTTGTCTGCTCCAGGTTATTTTGTACTGTTTTGCTGACACTTCTGTGGGCTCTGAAATTGGCAATTTTTGGCCATCGAACTTTGCCTGTTTTGGTACCTACATTGGTTGTTTGGTTTACCGAGTGTGCACAGTGATTTACATCATTGATTCTTTTTGTTTTTGCAGGTTTAGCACTTTTGTGAGCCTTGGAACTGGTAATTTTTGGCTATCGAACTTTGCCTACTTCCTATGCCTACATTTGCTGGTTTTGCCCCCCTGCATATTGTCTAGTCTGTATTTTACATGTTTCCCCACATCAAGTTGGTGTACCTTGCTCGTTTTCTTTTCCATATATTAGTACTTTATTGATGATTTTGTAATTTGTTCTCAAAATTGCTTAAGTGGATGTAAGGGGTTTTGCAACAAAGTTCTTCATATACGAATGATTATCATTTACACGCCAACCCAATTCTCGTGTTTCATAATACGATGCGCCGCCAGCGGTTGCTTTTGCAAGTCCAACTTTTGACCTCCAGAGTCGACATCGCCGTTCTAAGCCATCACTGGATTTTTACGCAAGTGCTATAATACTAATAATGTTAAACACAGCTCCACGAAGGATTTCGTCTGATTAAAAGATAGAAAATGGATCTACTATAATTATAAATTGTTGTTTCAATGTGCATTCGTTTATATTGACATTTAAACACGCAATAACATACTGTTACTCGGGCTATGGATGTCGACATTTTGCATTGCGTATTTTGGCCTTGCAAAATCAACCGCTGGCGGCGCATCGTATTATGAAACGCGAGAACAGGCGGCGAGTGGCATGATGGTCGGAGAGAGCCGGCAAAACCGCTCGGCCGTATGGTATTTTCCATATACTCGGTTAATTTTGTGGGGTTCATTATCGAACCCCAACGGTTTTAGCTTGCATTTATATTATTTATTAACATAGGCCTATTTGTTTGTGATATTTCAAGCGTTTTAAAATTTCAAAATAATCCCATTCAATTACACGGTTGACGATGGAAAATTACTGAATTTAGAGAATGCACGGCGCATACCACCTGTGCGAGAATTGGAAAGAAGTGACGTCATCGTCTAGTTTCCGTCAATTTTTCGCATTGCTGCGCCTGCGTGTTATCCTGACGTAGGTAATGAAATTGTCACTCGTTTGCGACCGGATTTATTTCAGAGGGAGCCTGGGGAAAAGAGGGGGGAGGGACGGCAAAATCGGACAGAGATAAGGTCAATGAATCTCAGCATCCTGGGGAGGGGTCTAGGACCTTCTTGGTTACGCCACTGCAGCAAACCGAAGTGGAATCAATGTCGACTGCATTTTCAACTACATTTCACTGAACCATATTTCGAATGGACATTGATCGTCAACCGGATTTCAACCACATGTTGGTATCTGGTTGATGATC
The DNA here is from genome assembly GCF_039555335.1 of Amphiura filiformis. Classification (NCBI taxonomy): domain Eukaryota; kingdom Metazoa; phylum Echinodermata; class Ophiuroidea; order Amphilepidida; family Amphiuridae; genus Amphiura; species Amphiura filiformis. Next base: position 37,266,073 of record NC_092630.1, read on the forward strand.
GACGAGTCAGTGAAACGTTGATTCAATGTCGATTTATCAACTTGTGCCAAATGGGTGGCCGAGAAATGTGAAATTCAGGTTCAATTGTACCGACGATGCTGTCTCGAAGAGTTTGCCTCGTTAATAATGTGAAGTTCACGTTCGTGAACAGTATATCTCGTTCATTATATTCTAACCAATTTGTATTGTATTTCTATGATTAACATTGATAGGCTGGACTTGCAATGACTGATCCACCACTGAGTATCGAGTTACTAAAACACTACGAGGAACTTGGTAATGTGTTAGCCGCAAGTCCTCCAATGTGGCAACCAGGGACAGAACATGGTTATCACGCAATAACATTTAGCCTGTATGCCAGTCAACTTCTTTCACGTGTGGATCCACAACATCGGACTTTGGGTCAGTTCTTCAAGGAGGAAGTGGCAGAGCCATTTGGTAATCTTCGCTTCTTGTTTACCCTTTCCTTATAATTAATAAATAAAAACTATATGTATAAACTATCGCCTGATAAGACAGGAAATTTTCTCAGGTGAGAAGTTTTAATGCTATTGGAAACAAACTTGGATCATAGCTGCACAATGGGTCCATTCATGCATTAGTGGTACCAAAGGTCACATATGGAGGTCAAGGGTCATCTAAGTTCAACTTGTAAAATAGGCTGATAATGAAAATTCTGGTCTCATATGAACAGTTCAAAATCAATTGCAACCATTATTATGTTTTGATTGGTCTCGCTATGAGTTTTAAATATGGGCTCGACTACTTCTCGTCCAATATTTTAAAAACACATAGCTCGACCAATAAATATGGGCTCAATCGATCCAATTTTATATCAAACTTGGGCCATAGCTGCACGGGAACTCTAGTGTAACGTTTTGTTTAAGGGCACATACTGAGGTCAAAGGTCATTTGAGGTCAACTTAAAAATAAGCTAAAAATGAAAAAAGAATCTTCTGTATTTTTGTCTCGCTTGAACTATGTTCAGATTGAGAGTTAGTGACCACTAACTGGTGACGTAGCTTGATGGTGAGTATCGCTGCCAGATGTTCACGACCTAATTCGAATTTCAGCGCAAAATATGCTAAATCACAGGTCATTTGCGGTCATCCGGGGTCAAATTGCCATTAATTGTTGCAGGTTTATGAAATATGCTGCAAAACGACCACCGTAGAAAGGCAAAAATATCAAGGTCATGTTGGGGTCATTCGGGGTCACCCGGGGTTAAATCGCCATAGATTGTTGCAAGGTCATGAAAATTGGTTGCCACAACCACCGTATCGAGACCAAATATGTCACGGTCATTCTGAGGTCTATTGAGGTCAAATCGCCATTAAGTTTATGAAATTTGTTGGGAATAACTTGCTTTATACGTTCATAAAATTTTGTGGGATCGTCCACCGTAGTGATACAAACAATGTCATGGTCATTTTGGAGTCATCCGAATTCGAATCGCCATAGATTGTTCCAGGTTCATGAAAACTGCTCCCATAAATGACTCCCTGACATGCCTGAACAAATTGCTCGCAACTGGTATCCGGTATCCCTTGCGGTTTCTTTACAGAACCCATACCATTTATCTGGACCACTAGGTTATGCTCTCCACCGATCCGTCTTAAAATCTTTAACCCATTTTGTATCAATAGTTACACTTTAATACTTATACTCTATACTAGCACTACATGATGTTTTATTTTCTGTCAAAAGGTATTGAATTCTACATCGGTCTTCCATCTGAGTTGAACTACCGAGTCAGTCGTTTTTTCACCGCATCGACAAATCTATTTTTAATGATGTGGACCAGCTTAGCTGACCCTGTGAATAGACGCTTGTTCTGGGATATGTTTGTTAGTGGTGAATCAATACTGCCGGCGGTCATAGAAAATTGCGGCGATGTGTGTGACAACGTATGTAACCGTTAATATTTATCTATGTATAAGCTATAAATTATGTCGTCTGCACATGAGTGATTTCATGTATTATATTATGGTACCAACTTGTGACATTTTGGCCCAAAATTTAACATTTGTTTGACAAGGATTACACGAAATTACTTCCATTCCAAATAAAAGATGTCACCATTCCTTGTTAAATCTAAACCTTATAAGGCATAAGTGGTTACATACCACTAATTAGAACTGGGCATTGCATGGAAAAAGGGGGACTATTTTCTTGCATGGCATCTGAAAAAAGGTGCTTAAAATCATTGAAAATACCAAGCTATTAGCTAACATTGTGCAAATTTCAGACTATCATGCTAAAATGACATGTTTTCTACCGTTATTTACCCGGTTATTTAACAGTTTTGATGAAAAGTCCCCTCCCAAAAAAAAATTCATCCGCTGAATATCGATTTCACCACCTACTAATGTATTCGTACCCGATCTCCCGAAGGGAGGACGGCCTTACACTTAAGTGGTTTAAAACAACGAAAGTCTCAGATTAATACAATAATGTTGAAATTTTGACTATTTGGGACATGTTTTTCACTATGGTGAGAGTTTTTAAGCATAAGAAGATCGTGCTTGAAATGACCTAGTTTTTCCATTGTGTAATAGAGAATTAGTGATATTTAACCAAGTACCTCCAGCCAGCAGATATCTTGCATTAAAACAGCTGTCAAGTTCCAGTAAAATAAAAGGGACACACCGAAAGTTTTAGTAACTTGGTCGTGTATTTTAAGTTGTACATGCTTTCAAACTATGTATTTTGATCATTGTAAAGTGATTGTGAAGATGTTATTCATACAAGCAAATTACAATTGGTCTATGTGACAGTTATGTCAGTTATGTCAGTTATTTAGACCTACTTACATTTAATCATAGCCATTTCATCATTTACGTGTTTGCTCATGTCATTTCAGATGTATAGACTCAATGATCCAGACTATCGTGCGATAGAGATGGGTTCCCATTCAGGCATTGGTACAGCGAATGGTCTTGCAAAGGTCTACTCAATTCTAGCAAATGGCGGGAAAACTAAAGATGGAAAAACATTGCTATCTGAACAGATGATCAAACAATTAGTAAATGGTGCAAATGCAAGCCGGAAAGATAAAGTGATCGGAGCATCATCTAAATATAGCACTGGATTTACTTACTTACAGTTCAAAGTAAGCACCAAAATGGATGAAATACTATAGCCTGTTTTGTAATGTCATCCTTTCCCAAATATCATCCCGTTAATAAAAGGTCTAGAAGAGGAAGAAGAAGAAGAAGAAGAAGAAGAAGAAGACGAAGAAGAAGACGAAGAAGAAGACGAAGAAGAAGACGAAGAAGAAGACGAAGAAGAAGACGAAGAAGAAGACGAAGAAGAAGACGAAGAAGAAGACGAAGACGAAGAAGATGAAGAAGAAGATGTATTTTTTCTATTGAGATATTCATTCTATTTGACAGTGGACATTGATTGTCTCCCCCAAGAGAAGAAAAAACATTGATGTGTAACATACGAAGAATATGTTCTTGTTGCTATTTTGCAGGATCGTGAATTGTTTGGTCATCCTGGGGCAGGAGGAAACATGGCATATACTGACATAGAAAATCAATTGGGCGTCGCGTACGTCACAAGGTATCAATCAGCATACGGGTTTGGTAATGATCCAAGATTCGTTGCTTTACAAATTGCGTTGCAAAATTGCGTTTCAAAACTAAATGGTTAAAGCAATATTGTATTGTTTTTTGTTTTCTTTATAAAATAATGCTACTTGGTGTTTACTGCAATAAGTTTAATTGCTATAAAGGTTTACAATGTATTTTTAAGTCAAATTACATAGGTATATACCAAAGAAAATAGCTCCATAGTCATAGCTCATAAAGACTTCTTTACTTCGTAATATAACATTTCAGGATCTGTTATTCACAGAGTATTTTAGACATTGAAATACAACACAATTATTATAGTCTAAAAATAAGACATTTTAGACAAATTAATGAGGACGATGTGAGCTAATGAAACAAGAGATCTTTTTAAGATCTTTTGAAGTATTATGATTTCAAACATCTACCTCGTACACTAAATTTGTAATAATAGATTTATGACAAGGTTTTTATTCATAAATTCCAGGATAGGAATATAACACTTGCACCTTTTGTACGTTTAAAATATTAATGAGAATGTTACCACATTAAACATGACTGTAAATTCATTTAATGTATAGAGTACCAATACCACCTTTGGTGGATAATGAAACACGTGAAAGACATTTGATAATATAAGATGCAAGACAGAGTCAATAAAACGTCTTTCCGAATGATTAATGGTGTAGAAACGTCTTCCGTTAGCACCAAAATATTATACAAACATTCCTGTCTTTATAACAGTCTTATTGTTACGTGTTATTCGCAATTGTATTATGAATCCACTCATAAAACCTTGGTACCTTTGTGTAAAATCCGAATTTGCCTTCTCTTGCGCATCCTTCACCCCAACTTACAATTCCACCCAAATACCAACGCCCACCAATCTCTACTGCGAACGACCCGCCACTATCCCCTTCACATGCATCCCCCTCCCGCTTAGGAGATCCTGCACAAAACATGTTATTCGTTACCGGGAACACGGATGACGCCTTACACCTGTCATCACTTCGAATTTGTAAGAAGATCTCCTTCATATACCGCGAAAAATATCCTTCTTCGGTTACCCTTCCCCAGCCGACCACTTGTCCTTTAACGCCTGGTACTAAAAGCTGGCTAGTTGATGTAATGTTTGGAATGCAAATAGGTCGGACAAAATCGTCAAACACTTCAACTGGCTCCGCTAATTTGATCAAGGCTATGTCACTATCAAAGTCTTCCTCGTTGAAATTCTCGTGAACGATTATAGCTGATACTGTGAGAAGCTGTTCGTCAGTTTCTGGTGCGTAAGTATCAAAGTCTCCTACTCGGACGATCAGTTCATCTTTGGTGATTCCAGAATCAATAATGCAATGAGCTGCGGTGACAACCCACATGCGATTGACCAAACTTGCTGCACAGAAATGTTTTCTCGCAGTTCGATTCCACAACCTAGCAATCCATGGGGCTGTTCCATGTATCGATAAAGTCCCGTTGACAATACGGCCTTCTTGTGTATCTTCATTTATTATCATGTTGGCTAAGACTGCGGCTGGTGCTGTGATGGTTCCGCAAACTGCATGTTTAAGCACAAGAAGATCAACATTACACTACAAGATTCTTACTACGGTCGCCTTCACAGGTTCGCCAAGGTACCTGACAAAGTACTGCACAGCACCAACAGTGGTACTGCACTGGTACTACACTGGTCCTCCCCTGGTACTGTCAAGTGCCATGGCGATGGTATACCTATGCAGGCGGCCCCAATTAGAATCTTGTAGTGTACTTCAGGTTAGGGTATTTAAATATTTCACGAGCATCTAACTAGGAATAAACAAAGAACTATGTTGATTATCAAAATAATTTCTTCTAATTGCTTCACTTATTTCTACCCTGTATATTCACCTTCTTTGATATCTTGCTGAGGAAGTACATTCAAATCTGCAGACGTCTCAGCAACTCTGTTGCCATCGAAGGTCATTGCCACGCAGGTGTAACGTCCACTATCGGTGATTATGGCTCCTCTTATCAACAGATTGTCACTCTGAGGAACTTTATGAACCGCTTCGCTATACTGAAGCACTGTGCCATCTTTCTCCCATGTGACAAGAAGCGTTGGGTCACGTGTGGCACATTGGATCACATGATCGTCACCGACTACGATGAAGGCATTCATAGGTGTTGTTTCAAATATTTGGTCGTCATGAAAACCTTAAAATAAACATAAACCTGAATTAGCTTGACAAATGGGTGTATAGAGTTAATTGGAGTTGTCTCTTCAGAGTAAAATTCACCAAATTAAACGTTAAATCATTTACTGATTTTTTGTTTGAATTTTAAGATCTGTATTTAAGGGTACTCAGCAATCAACTCCATTCAGGGGCGTGTTTGAAAAACGGCACATCCCATTAGTAAAGAGAATAAAAAATTACTTCACACAATGTTTCAAGACACTGCCAAGGCACTATGAATGCTAACGAGTGACATGCGACGATGCCTACTTGCTACGGTGACTGATTATGTTTTCTGTTTGTTGTTCTTTTAATGCAAATTAATTTTAACGAAATAAACTATCGTGATTCGTAATAAACGACGATTTCAAGTAATTAAATAAAACACTGGCTCAATCACGACGTCATTGTAATCACGACGTCATTGTATGTCAAAACCCGGGGAGCGATCTTTGTACATACTTTATACCTGCGCGATCGATACTCAATGAGCCACTTACATGCACCTGCTTGACATATCCGGTCACTTGCTGGAAGATATACCGTACCATAATAGCTAACAATAGATACCCCCATGAATAGCTCTATTCATTACCTCGCAGTGCCGATATATACTCACACCGGACGTGATTTTGCGACATATGAAGAGCTTATTTCCGTGTTAAGTCCACTATCCCACGTTTCTGATTTCCCTGTGCGATATTGCAATGTGTTGTGATGCTTGGTATTATAATTTCAGTTGGATGCTCCATTACAAGGCAAACAGTGGATGGACGCACAATAACAATACTGTATGGGGCTTTTGTGTCCCAAATGAGAACAATAGTCTGCATATTGTTATGCAGTATTGTTATGGTAAATAATAGCTTGTTGTTGGTACAACTCATTGTTGCTAATGTCAAACTTGTTAATTGTGATTGTATCTTACAAGTAAATGAGACACATGGGGTTGTGGACTTAACACGGTTTGGAAATAAGCTCTTCATATATTGTTCACAAACGATTGGAAGGGACTGTTTTCAGCCAAAATCTTGACTCTTAGCAGATGCTCAGTGGTACCGGAAAGTGTTGCTGAATGGTAAGCATAGTCATTATTTGTCCAAAATTCGTATCGTTGAAATATTGTAAAATAGAATCAAATTTAGGCTCCGCAAACAACGTCCAAATATTCCCATTTGGGGTTTTCTACATAATAAATTGTGATTTGGAGCTAATTTGAGAAGAGTTATGGCCTCGAGTTTCAAAATACACCGAGTGCATGCTTTTTGATCAAAAACCTCGACGATTCAATACTCTGTAAAAAAATCAAGAATTATCTAGGATAATTGCAAATAGGCATATGAAAGTCGTGATCTAAGCTACCAGATGCATCATTATTTTCCTGACTATGATTTTTAGTTGTTAAAAAAGATTACTTTGCCATTTTAGCTGGATTATTTCCCGCAATAAAACAGGTAGTCGCCTTAAAGTATATAAACAAATGAAGAAACCATAACTCATGCGCGTATTGGAGGGGGCGGTTATATAATTAAAGGAAAATGGGTGGGACTGATAGGCGGCAAGAACAGCTCGAGGCGGTGTGCAGGCGGCATAGGAAGCGCGACCGTGACGTACGAGGCTGGCGAAGATACAGGGCTGACAGCCCCATTCAAAATACACGGTTAGCAATTACAAATGGAAAATTAACATACTTGCAGTGGGGTACTTTGCAGAACCCCGACGGTTTTAGAGTAAGATAATTTTGCTTTGACACCACATAACAAATTTAGAATTGTTTCTGAAGATTTCATGATTATGTGTTAAGCCAATGGCGACCTCAAAATTGGCGATATCGCTTCCATCACCGCCTGGCGGTGTGTGTAATAAGGGGTATGGTTGTAAAACCTGTAAAATGTTACTTGAAAACAATTGGAGACCAGTTTTTTGCTCCTAACCCCCCCAGTTTGTAGATTTTCGAGAGCCATCCTGGCTGAAAAAAAAAAAAGATCAACCTTTTCGGGCCGTTGCTGTAAGGGGAGACAAAATTTAAGTTTTCTTTAGGCCCCAGGGGTAGGAGCGGCCACGGTACGCCACTGATAACCATCCTTCACAACAGAACTTGATTTGCGATATTTACACACAAAAATGGAAATACGAATCACCAGAATTGCATACCAATCAGGGACGGATTTACCTATTTGGGGGCCCTGGGCCAGGCCAAAATTTGGAGGCTCCCAAACGCACTGTGAGGAATGCATGTGCACTCAAGCGATCAAGTTTTTAGATTTAACTACGACATTTGTGCGCGAATATTTAATCGCACCCTTGAGATGCAAAACATTATATCGAGTATAACAGTTTGCTATCGGTTTAATTTCAAATGTTCAGGATACGATATTGAGTCATCGGAACATATCGGGCACCGATAGCGCTCAGCGCTATAGACGAATCCAATTTCACGCATTCCTACATCTCAATGGCAGCCATAGCTGGGTCCCCGTCGGCTCCATCTCACCTAAAATGTGAAATGATGCGGCCTTGGAGGGTTTTAAACTGCATTCTATCACCCGTGTTACACGTAGACAAAAGAATGATGACAGTTTACAACACAAAAGAATCTAACATCGAATTTTAAGCGGCTTTAATCCACCCAATTGGGCAGTCACAACACCAGTTTTGGTGGCTGACCAAATCCTGACCATGGCATGACTCGTTGGATTCGTCTAAAGCTGCTATAGGAGCAAGCTAAATGTGGTGCGTAACCAATCTAAGCACAGTATTGCAGACTGAAATATGAAATTACACAATTATATATTTCTTTCAGAAAAGGTTATAAAGATTATATTGATATTCATGCAAGTTTTAGTTCGAATGAAAACTTACTGTACAATCCTTGAGCCTGAATAATTTCTCCAGTTAAGGAGCTATGTGCCTGGCAAGTGTACGTGCCTGCATGGTGATCCTCACTGTCTGATATGAACAATGTACCACTTGAAAGGATAAAAATATCATCCACCGATTCTGGTATATAAGATAAGATAAAATGAAATACAAATATATTATGGCACTTCGTGTACCTGGCGTAAGTTGAAAAACTCATCGAAAGAGTTAATATTCCTAAGAGATCGTGCTTGTGATCAATTCTTTGAAACTATTGGCAATATGCAAACAGGGATAATATAAGGTTTTTGAAAACACAAATAACTATGTATGCACCAATATAACGTTTTCGTAATATATGCACGTATATCATTCCCTTCTGACAAATGAGTGCAATAAGCCAGCGAGGAAAAACATGTCTTTCCTTACACTTATTTCATAGTAAACGCAAAATAAGATATTGTATTATCAAACTGGCAAATACAAACATAGAGATATTTGCTATGTGAATCATAAGCACAGACACATAATTTTTTTAAAATCATTATATAGATATAGGTACTACATACCAGACGGAAGTGGAACTCCGTCTTTAAACCACGTAATTTCTGCCGTCTCATCATTTGTCGCACAGTTTATCAATTTGATATCCCCATAATTTAGAAAAGAGTCTGTTGGTGTGGTCGTAAATTTCAACTGTTGTGGTTCAATTGATGAGCTGGAATAGGAGTAGGAATAGTCACCTGCAAAAAGGGAAAATGTAAAATGAAAGACAGAGATAAAAAGAATTTATCGCGTCTGATGTCACTGTCAAATACGATCCTTGATTGGTTTACACAGGTTAAGGGCTGGGGTATGAACGTTTGGACAGTATTTATTGTGAGACATTAGAGCACATCAGACATATCGAATTGCATTCTGAATACGAAGAATGTCATTCTGATATCAAATAATTTTGATTTTTGAAATTCGCAATGTAATACACATTTTATGGCAAATCATTAAAATTGATTTTTTGATATTTAACAGTACTTGAAGTAAACTTTATAAATCTGATGATTTATACTTAAAGTGTATGTAGGTGGGATGAAAAGCCGACGATCAATTGAAAATTTTGACCTTTCGTATTGAAGATATGGATTTTTTCCCAAAACACCAAAAAAAAATTAGGTCTTTTTGGGAAAAAAATCCATATCTTCAATATGAAAGGTCAACATTTTCAATTGACCGTCGGCTTTTCCTCCCTGCTACATACACTTTAAGAATATGTCATTAGATTTATATAATTTACTTCGAGTACTGTTATATATCAAAAATTTGAAAAATATCAAATTTTTATAATTTGTCATAAAATTTGTATTATATTGTGATTTTCAAAAAATGAAAATTATTTGATATCAGAAAGACATGCTTCGTATTCAGAATGCAATTCGATAGGTCTGAGGTGCTCTCATGTCCCACAAAAAATACTGTCGAAACGCAATAAACGCTCATTTTAGATCCCTTAATAGCGCGTAAAAGGAAGGCCGATTTATCTGGTTCCGATCGGAGAAAAGGAATAGCAGAAAATGGCGAAAAATTACGTACTTTTACAAGGCAAAAATCAACTTTTCTAGGTATTGTTGACATGGTGCCTTCGCATAAGAAAGTTTCCTACTATAAAGCCCTAACTTTTGAGATGGTTTGTATGTTTGAAGGTGCAAAATTAACAATAAGGCGCCCGGTTTATATCGCCGCGTTCAGCAAGTCATCACCCCGGGTCATCACCACGACACTTGTAAACAAACCGTGCTCGAGTTTGATTGACATGACGTCAGACGCGATCAATTCTTTTTGTGGCGCCCTCTACGGAGGCGCGCCACAATATAGGCATGATTTTGTGAAAAGCTTCTAATTTCACTCTTGCTAGATTGACTTCGCAATTGTTTTGCTAAAATTATGCCCAGCTCAGAAATAAAACCACAATTTGCTTGGATTTTATTTTATTATTGTTTTCTGATATGCACGGGATAAAATGGTGAGCGTATATTCTTTGTTTAAAATACAAAATTAGGATTTATAAAAACACCAAATAAATCCTGACCTTTGTATGCGTTTAACCAGTTTACCTTGTGCCTTAGAACCCGATAGACGGTGACATTTGACCATACACTAGGATCTACAACATGCTCATCTATCATGGGAACAGTTCTTAAACCCTAATACATTTGTACATTCATCCTTTGTACACAAACTCATACTCTGCAACTTGAGGTCAAATTTTGCACTATGATTATGTAATTGAGGTTATTGGACTATGCCATTGGGATGAGACTCTTGTGGTCCATAGTGATAAGATCAATTAACGAGGCCTCTTAAACTGATGGCTTTTGTTTGCTAATTACCATAGAATCTAGCTACTACCTCCATGATTGGATTAAGTAAATAACTAAATCCTGTTATCTACCCAGCAATGTTTGCTTATCTTAATAATTGTAACAAACTGTAGTGTACTAAATAAGACAGAAAAGGCAAACAGACAGAAATTTAGAGTTTTAAATTAGAGAGTTGACAGGAAGTTGTAAGTGTTAAATTGTTATGGATATGATTGGTGTAAGCGCGAAAATGTTGAATGTCAGATCAAAGTCATCCGAGGTGAATTAAGTAATGTCAATCACAAATTGTTACAGGTCATTTGAGGTGGACTAAGTTTATATTTGGATTGTCAGAACACCTTCCCCAATCAAACACATTTCTCTTGCATTTGATCATCTTCTACTCTTCCCTAGAAAAATCATTATAATACCAAATCTACACACCATGGAATTCACCATATCACGTCCAAGTTCACATTGGGCGCCACATTCCTTTTTTAAAGGAATTTTTATTATCTCTGTCTTTCATTACGATCTGACGGACATGGAATATGGAATTGTGGCGGCCATTTTAAAGAACATGAAGAAAAATGTCGCCTTCAGAATCAGAGTCACATTTGATGAAATAGTGTAAGCAGCGCCCACATTCCGAATACTGACCTTCCGCAACCTTTCAATACGACGATATATCAGCCAGCACATCCATTATGACACGATATTGGATAGGCAAAAGACAAAATCCTACTTCTTATTCTCTAAATTCTGATTTAGGTTCTACAGGTTTATTAACAGCAAAACTGCGAGTAAAATATTGACCTTGTACATTGACTTTTGAGCAGGCACTTTATTCCTGAACTTTGCCCGAGAACATCATTGGCTTACTGGTTTTGGACTCGAAAGTTTGAGAAATCGCTTTTTACTGCAACAATTTGATGAATGTGTCGTACGGTGGATATTCGCATTATGCCGGGTGTTATGCTTACCTCCGCCGCATGATAGTGGATCATCTGACCAATCACCGTGATCGTTACATGTAATCACTTCGTTCCCGCCTATACTGCTAAATCCAATTGGGCATCTGAATAAACATTGGTGACCAGGATGATGTGGTGGTACACATGAATCAATAAGTGTGGATATTGCAGGGCGTGGATCAGGACACGTGACTTCTACGGTTGTGTCATAAAAGAAATATTAAAAAAAAATAGCAATTTGACTTTAAATAATATCGCTAAACAGCAACGGCATCATCAACAACATCATTTACATTATGACAGTATGTGTAAAGTGAAAGCTACACGAGCGTAGAATAACAGACAGATAATTTATTTCAAAGTGAGTTTGGCTCGATCAAAAACATCTCCTCACTTTTTCTCCACCAAAATTGAGATTTGGGTATCAGCGAATAATCAATATGTTTCTCATGGTAAAAGGATCAAAGATGATTGGATTTTGTAATAACCAAATTATTTTTTACACAGTATCCTTCAAAAGCACATTATTGACCTTTATATCAAAAGATGGGAAATGGGGTCAAGTTCTTTTATTCATCCATTTATCCCTCTGGGTTTTCTGTATCAGTATCTGACTCAAACAAATGATCGGATACGGAACCAAAACGACAAGCCGTTTTGGTAGCGTTGATTGTAAATAGACCTGCCCGTCAAACCTGGCAAATTTTAATTGTGCCAAATAAATATAATAAATAATAGTTGAAAATAGTTTTGAAAAAAGATGAAGATCATTTATAATACCTCTACACAATGCACTGACGTTATGGCTCCATTTTCCCGTAGAAAGGCACCACATGGTAAGGTAGGACACTGGTTCAAATCCCACGTCACAAGAAAACGTGCAGTAAGATCCCGGCTGTAAGGAACACATCTCCTCTATGGATCCATGAACAAAGGTTGCAGGACATAGTATTTCTGATATTTCTGAAGTTTTGGATTGTGAATATTTATGTTAGTAAATAGACTAGAAAACGTAAATGATTACACATTCAAGTGGTCTATATACTAAAGTTGAGAGTAACGCCATGTTGGATTTCACAGTGACAGATTCAAATCGCGCGCTAACCTTATCCCGCGGGGCGTATACACGGCAAATTCTAAGTACGCTGGTAACGCAGGCGCGTATCTGCCTCTGCCAAATTCAACATGGCGTGCAGTGCTCTCAACTTGAGACAAGACAGATTATAGAGCTAAATGTAGTGATATATCGAAATATCATGTCGAAGGCTTAAGGGCTGGGGTATGAACGTTTGGACAGTATTTATTTTGGGACATCAGAGCACATCAGACATATCGAATTGCATTCTGAATACGAAGAATGTCATTCTGATATCAAATAATTTTGAAATTTTTGAAATTAGCAATTTAATGCACATTTTATGGCAAATCATTTAAAATTGATATTTTGATATTTAACAGTACTTGAAGTAAACTTTATAAATCTGATGATTTATACTTAAAGTGTATGTAGGGTGGGATGAAAAGCCGACTATCAATTGAAAATTTTGTCCTTTCGTATTGAAGATATAAATTTTTTCCCAAAACACCAACAAAAATTAGGTCTTTTTGGGAAAAAAATCCATATCTTCAATATGAAAGGTCAAAATTTTCAATTGACCGTCGGCTTTTCCTCCCTGCTACATACACTTTAAGAATATATCATTAGATTTATATAATTTACTTCGAGGACTGTTATATATCAAACATTTGAAAAATATCAAATTTTTATAATTTGTCATAAAATTTGTATTATATTGTGATTTTCAAAAATGAAAATTATTTTGATATCAGAAAGACATGCTTCGTATTCAGAATGCAATTCGATAGGTCCGAGGTGCTCTCATGTCCCACAAAAAATACTGTCGAAACGCAATAAACGCTCATTTTAGATCCCTTAAAGGCAGAACCATTTATGTCTAAAATTACATTTTACTCATTTCGGCAAAAAATGGACAGTTAATTCTGTCCTCTATAATAAATGTAAGTGACTTTGGGGTATATACCCCAAAGTCACTTATATTTATTATGGACAGCTAGCTCCCATTATATTTATAAATACGTATTTATAAATACGCACATGACCCATGGGCACGACATACCAAGACCAGCAAGCGAGACCAAATCCTCATGCTATTGAAAAGGATAGGAACTTTTTAGATAAATATCATCAAATTTGAGTATTAATTGAATAACAAAATATTATGATTACGCACAGGGGATTCCGAATTTCTAATGTTATCAGAAACAACATTTTGAAGGTATTTGCCGACGGAAAAATATTTATCGACGGAAACGTTTACAATATATTCACAACTTTAGTTGAACGAAATAGACGAAATTCGCTGCACAGTCTCACGTTGTTTTCCGCCTTTGCATTCAAATTACCAGAAGACCACCCACTATGTAGGTCACTTCGATACCTACTATCTACACGATGTTATGGCAGCGCGGAGGTGGTCACGTGCGTATTTATAAATACGTATGACATACTGATGAAGGGCGCAATTAACCGTCTATTTGTTGCCGAAATGAGTTACATGCTAGGTAACAAGTACTTTTTGTGATTCTGATTTTAAAATTGAACAAGTCTAGTATCTGGTAATAAATTGGTGGATTGCAGAAAGGATTGATACTTCTCCACGGCCGACCACAGTCTCCCGGACTATGTATAGTTCATTCACTGGTGTATCACTGAATCCGTGGACAGGATGCAAATAAACTGTCATTGTAAAAATCTTATATTTTTTAGAACGAAGCGGTCAAGTTCTAAAAGAATAAAGAAAGTGTATGAAAGCTGTCTTATTATTCAATCTTGTTTGGTTCAGGAATTGAAGTAATAAAAAAAAAATACAATTTCAGATGTCACACTAAAGGCATACCTCCTGTACTTGACAATAGGGGACCCACTGTCAAGGGTCTGCTTCAGACATTAGAGTCAATGCAATTCTAATAACATAACAGCGAGGATTTTTAAAACATATTCAGCCAAACTCATCAAGCAATTTTGATTAAATAAAATAATTGTAGCCCTACTCGTAAGCAAATACGTATGCCGACATTTTCTGGTTGTCGTGTCGGTTACATTGGCTATATGTGAGTGGACGCGGCGAATCAGCCGTAAACTCGGCAAATTGTATTCTGAGTTAAAGTGTAAAATGTATGTGAAGGTCGTATTCATAGGTGTATCAAGTCGTTGCGACAAGTATCTTATCAAACGCTGTTTAAGGGCTGGGGTATGAACGTTTGGACAGTATTTATTTTGGGACATTAGAGCACATCAGACATATCGAATTGCATTCTGAATATACGAAGAATGCCATTCTGATATCAAATAATTTTGATTTTTGAAATTCGCAATTTAATACACATTTTATGGCAAATCATTAAAATTGATATTTTTGATATTTAACAGTACTTGAAGTAAACTTTATAAATCTGATGATTTATACTTAAAGTGTATGTAGGTGGGATGAAAAGCCGACGATCAATTGAAAATTTTGACCTTTCGTATTGAAGATATGGATTTTTCCCCAAAACACCAAAAAAAATTAGGTCTTTTGGGGCAAAAAATCCATATCTTCAATATGAAAGGTCAACATTTTCAATTGACCGTCGGCTTTTCCTCCCTGCTACATACACTTTAAGAATATATCATTAGATTTATATAATTTACTTCGAGGACTGTTATATATCAAAAATTTGAAAAATATCAAATTTTTATAATTTGTCATAAAATTTGTATTATATTGTGATTTTCAAAAATGAAAATTATTTGATATCAGAAAGACATGCTTCGTATTCAGAATGCAATTCGATAGGTCTGAGGTGCTCTCAAGTCCCACAAAAAATACTGTCGAAACGCAATAATCGCTCATTTTAGATCCCTTAAATCAATCAATAATACTACTGCTGAAGAGGATAATAAGCCTCTACCTATTTCTATAGAATAGTTCTTGTCTTTGGCTAAATCCTGTTCAAGTGGTAGATAACAAAGCATTGTATTTTGTCTAGGTACGTATAATCAACAATGAACATGAGAGGATATTTCTGAACCTCGTTGACTTGGGGATGATATGAAATGACCGCCAATTATGACTGTTGGATATTTATTACCAGAAATGTAGAAAAAGAGACACATGTAGAACCCATAAAAAATACAATTTTGTAGAAGGAACAGAGTTCAACAAATCATAACCCCGCTTTTGGATATCGTTTGAAGTCAAATGATATACCATTTTAAAGCTTATGGTATATATTTTCTAAACACGAAATAAAACAAAATTGACCGGGGCCGACTTTACGGCTGATTCGCCGCGTCCAGTCACATATATATGATATAGCCAATTTAAACAGAAAATAAAGCATCAAACTTTGGCAATACTATCCAACACGCCCATTACCCACGCCCCTACCCTGTCAAATGGTTACTAAAGATCTGTAAAATGCTTTCCTCAGAAAAGTACTTAATTTTTATATAAACAACGTTTTCGCTCTTAAATTTACCATGTAGGGCCCTGCTCATTACTTCATGCGTAATATATACATTATGACAAGCAAGCTAATTATCCGACTGCTTTCCTACTCATAAGAAGTGCAAAGCAGAATGCATACTGGATTAATTACACGTAATCAGTAGTAAATTTATATTATCCATTTAAATTTAGGTTCATAGAACTTTAAGACCATAGCCTATCTCCATCAATCATATAATTAATGAATAGCTGACTTACCATTAGCGGTGCGCTGTCTCGTCTTTGATATTTCATTTTGGGACTCCTTTACAGAGATTTCGGTGGGGTTTGGTAAATTATTCTGAACATTGAATGAGACGAAGAAGTAAGAGCAAGACGTAAATTAGCCAACCTATTTTATTATGAAACAATATGATTTAACCCTACGGGGTTACGATTCTCCTTGCATTGTGGGATATTTGTAACGTTCATTCCCCACAGGTTTATGTGAACAATTTGGTCAACTTCGATGAAATAGTCATGCAACAAAGATCATGGGGTGTATCGTCCATTAATTGAAAAATACATGCCTGCGTTAAATTCTGGTGTAACCGCGTAAAATTTGGATTACGCATTTCAGGATTCTCGTAATAAACTGCCAGTGAAGTTGACCAAATTAACGTTCAACAATCAAGATATCGATAATAACAAAACAATTTTTATGCGAGAGTCTCCAAAATGTTTCCCCAAAACGGGCTTCTAAAATTTAATCGGTACTGCATTTGGCATTTGGTTCTGATAAATGACGACGTTATTTTCTTTGATTGGTTTGCAGCACAATACAAGCAAGGAGAAATCAATCATCTGGCTTGGTATTTTGGGGGCAATTTGACAAATAAACCAACATGAACACGTTTTTGATCTCGTGAACATTATGTATAAACACCAACATTTCTCTCATTGGGATATTTAATTGCTGAGAAAACCTGGTTTTAGAGAATAAATTTATACGTCTTTTATACGTTTTTTATACGTTTCTTGTAGTGTAGCATCATTAACATACAAATACAGATATGGTGACTTTTTTGCCAGAACTTTCTATAAAAATTTCATTTTTTTTAGAAAAGTGGGGGAATGAGGCTGTAGATCACAAAATGCCCCTTGAAATGAAAGTTGTGTTTATTACGTACATTGAACAAATCATGTAATTCTGACACGGTCTCTGTTTCTAGAAGTTGTCCATTATAATCTACCGACTGTACAAGTGGTAACCTTGAGCTGGCAAAATACAGCCTGAATATGGGACAAAAAGAAACGCACAATAATGATCAACAAACAGACAAAGTGTTAAACAATGTATCGATTTCATATGAAAGTTTGTACAAAGGAGATACTAGAGAGATTGCGATGTTCCATACGTACGTTTTAACGTACGTTAATACGGTGTTAAATATTGCTAGTCTCGGTTCCAAACTGGATTGTGTTCATTCGTCACGAAGGAGAACAAGGCGCCTGGAATAAAGACTATAAGCTGCTATAATATCTGAACTAGGTCAATAGAGGGCATAGTGATTGAAAAAATAATGGTAGCGCAGGCTACCGAGTCTCTGCCTAATTCAAACAGCACGCTTTTGATTTTGACTAAAAACCAAGGTTAACATGCTGCTTAAACTTAATTATATTTTTGTGCTCCCCAAATATTATAGTTGCCCAAAAACATATATTTTGGTAGATTAAGGATCACTACATCCATATAATTATCATGACTTTACATTCAAAATGAGACTTTTTCGTCCAGAAAATTGGGCGCGTTGCATGAACTTCGACATGAGGTAAAATCAGCGTATTTCAACGTAGCACCTGCGTTTTATTCCACGTTGGAATCCAAAATGTGAAATCGCAATTTCATTTTTTATTCCAATGGGCAATCTCTGCGTATGGACATCGCGTATAAAGTTAGTCAATTTTTAACACATCGCTGCACCTTTATTATAATGATTTGTTACAAACAAAAAGTATCATAATAATAATTAGACTTTCCTTCGTATGTTCATTATCCTTGACTGTCTTTAAAACATTGTGAAATGGACAAATTTTGTGCATTTTCAAAGATATATCTACGTTTATTTCGCACGTGGAAAATCTTCAAAACTGGCTAAACACGTGACCTCGCTTCGACACAGGAGAGTGGTTTTGAATAGATCAACGTACGTCCGATGCCTAAGTTTGGAAATCGCAATCTCTCTACTATTCAAGTGGGCGGTTAGTTGCGACGTCAACCTGTCATCATTGCAATGATTCCTTAATATACATAGCTGATGTTAATATCTAAGCATAATATCTAAACAAGTGATTACTACGTCATTAAGTTAATGCTGGATTAAATCATGATTAATTAAATCATGTCAACCAGAAAAACTCACTTTTGGTTACTGATGTTATCATCGACGTTGCGGCCAAAACCTTTAGCCTTCAGCTGGATGGATGATTTAGGGTCATCCGAGGTCAATTGATGAGGAAGTTGCTTGATGATCCCGGGGATGATCATGACCCGATCCCAACCATGTGACAGATTCACTCTAACGCCCCGCTCCTTTGAGGGACGGTTGTACGGCTCGTACCCATACTGCTTCTTTGACTCCCCGTTCAAACCAACGGGGTTCACGGTCCAAAATTACAACGTCGTCAATGTCAAAACTGTGACTACTGCCTTCAAGATGTTTATAGACAAGCTAAATCGTTGCTACTTGAACTGGTGCGTCTATGTTGGGTCTCTGCAGGATTTGGCCGGTTTCACAAAGTTCTTGTCACTCCTAATCCTCCGCGTACTGGACACCATAAACTACACCACTTATGCGGCCCTTAGGCTGCTTGTCCTTTTTTGTGTACTAGCGACTGCCGCAGGGTATTTGTTGGCTTAAAGTGTGTAGTGATGCCGTGATCGCGGTAGATCCTCTATAATTTCTGCAAAACATCCTCATGATAGGGAATGGTGACATAAATCTTGGTACCAGAACACGTGTGTCTTTGCTAGCTGGTTTAGCGTCTTTCTCACCACGATTAAAGGCTTTGTCAATTGCCCAGTCTTTGTAACCACACGTTTTCAAGGTATGGCGTAGGTGTTGGTGCTCAGAGATCCTTTGTGATGATAGTATTATCAGCCCAGTGGTAAAGACTGTTCACCACACCAAGTTTCTAGCCCAATGGATGATTAGAGCTGAACTGCAACAATGTATCAGTATGTGTTGGTTTGCGAAATACTAATACTACGAGAGTGCGATCTTGGTTGACAGTAACCAAGCAATCCAAAAATGGAAGTTTATTGTCCATCAGACCTTCATGGCTAAATTCAATGTTGCCGTCAATTTGGTTAATATGCGCGAAAAAGTTATCGAGTTCAGATGGGTTTTTTCTATAATCCAGGTATCGTCGACATAGCGATCCCATTTGGAAGGTGGCAAACAGGGGTAAGACGACAAGGCAAAAACTGTCCGAATCGTTCCATGTCCATTGCCATAGCTGAAATATGTATTGTCCAAACACAGGCTCAACAGTTTTAACATTGACGACGTTGTCATTTTGTAACGTGAACCCCGTTGGTTTGAAAGGGGAGTCAAAGAAGCAGTATGGGTACGAGCCGAACAACTGTGTCTCAACAGGAGCGGGGCGGTTCGACTGAATCTGTCACATTGTTGGGATCAATCAACTTCCTCATCGATTGACCTCGGATGACCCTAAATCATCCACCCCAACGTCGTCATGATGACATCTAACCAAAAAGTGATTTTTCTGGTTAACATGATTTAATTAATCATAATTTGAACTTTTTCCAGATAACTGTTAAAGGGGGGTAACCCTATCGGTTTAGGATATGGATTCTCTTCAAACTTACATACAATGTCAAATATTGTCCCCTTTATCCATCTATGTGAGAAAACGGGAACAATTTCAGCATAAATGTGAATAATTAGCATATTAGCAAGCCAATACACTGGTACGCGTGAATTGCATTCTGGTCAGGCATCCCGAAACAACGGCCGAGCGCATGTCCCGGTGGAAACAGGAAGTGTTCGCCTTGGCACTGAAAACCGGCTCGCCCCTGTACACTTTTATACCCTCTATTCATACTGATTAATCATAAAAAACATTACATATCACTGCGCTCATTATCATTCTTGACAAGATAGCCCATGCTGTATTTACTTCGCTTAATTATTTCTTTATTTTTAGCTATATGATGCACATTTTCACATATTTATGATTTTTCTTTGTTTTATTTTTTAACTAATCTTTTAATGATACCAAAACCTCATCAACAATGAAAAAAATCGGGGGGATGATGCTGTCGATCGGGTTACGGACCTTTAATGCTGTGTATTGTTTCTTGTTTCTTGATGAAGTTGTGTTTTCCTTTTACAAGCTTATAAATGTATTACCTTTTCTTGGAGTAATCAGCCACAAGCCACATAGGAAGAATGGTTAGTTCCGGAACAACAATGACGCTATCCCAGGCGCTTTCAAGGTGGCTTCGCAAAAGTCTGTGAGGAGGTCCTTGCTCTATCCAAAATACTAACCTGATTAGAATGTGATGAAAGCGTGTTTGATAAGAGAATTTTGTAATTAAATAATAAAGCAATAATAATAAGTTTGAATTGAAACGCCCTAGGCTGGACCTAAAATAAACATCTTATGCATAAACCAACCCCAAGGCGAATTACATATTATAAACATAATAATGAAAATTATTGAAAATCAAATAGACAATGCAATAAAAATGTGCTACAAATTAAACCAAGGTCTTCAATAAAACCTGGCCGAGGTAGCGCTTATGGGATGCAGTTGGTTTAGGCAGAGAAGATGTAAAGAAAAGGAGATAGATCCAGCTATCCTCAAACAAAATATGTGTGTTGCCGCTCATTCAAAAGCAATCACGCTATTTAGGTTTAACAATAAAATACAACAAAAGGGTTCGAACCCATGACGGGTGTGATACACAAGTTGCTGCTTACTAGTTTTAGGGAAAGGTCAGTGTCTGTATACCATAAATACTATGCATACCGTGCATGCAGATCCTAACATCCAGTTTATTTCAAATAAAATATGACCGAAGTTCCATGGCAAATAATAATTTTGCACGCTTGGTTACACTTTCAACCTCTACGATTTATGATACAGACTATTTTCAATTATCAAAATATCTTTATTAGGTTTGCAGGAAATGACAGGAAAATACATAAAACAATAACATATACATGATCAAAAATCATCCCTTTTCTAACAAAATCCTAAAACACTCTCCTAAATAATTAATATATGTTCCAAAATGGGCGGATTTTTTTGGAATCTTTACAAAACTACATTTCTTTCTTATAGTATCCACGTGTGGTATCCCTTCAGAGCAACATCAGGTACTTAACACACACGTGTCATACTTTCAAGGAATTCTCTATAGAAACATTAGATATGGTTTCAATTCTGGAGTGAAAATTAATCAACCGTAGTCGGCAACACACATCACATCAAAGGCTACTAGATGTATAACTACTTGAGAATAAAGGACTATGAATAGGTGCGACAGGATTACCTACGGGATTATCTCAAGGATATAATTCCGGTCTCCCTCCTTTCTTTACATCTTCTCTGGTTTAGGGAACACTTTAAAAAGTATAAAAAGCATTTATCGATTGTTTGATATCTACACAAAGTGATGGTACCCTGACATCTAAGGTGTATAGGAAACCCACACATACGGACCATTATCTTCAGTTCGGTTCCCATCATTCACTCGTACACAAGTTAGGAGTAACTCTCCAATACAGAACAGATACGATCATTATGTTAGTGAGTCCAAACAAATTCCCGAGGAAAAGGACCACATCAAGACAACCTTTAATAACTGTGGTTATCCGGATTGGATCTTTCTCAAAGCCACCAAGAGCCAACATGACCAAGGAAGGACCGGAGGCGCGAGTGGTCAAACCAACAGAGCCCGTGTTACTATATACCATATATTTTGAAAATCTCGGAACGCGTGAAGAACCACTTCAAATCCTACGGAAATTCCACG
Source organism: Amphiura filiformis (assembly GCF_039555335.1). Lineage (NCBI taxonomy): Eukaryota > Metazoa > Echinodermata > Ophiuroidea > Amphilepidida > Amphiuridae > Amphiura > Amphiura filiformis. The sequence goes on from NC_092630.1 coordinate 37,288,602, forward strand.
TCCTTCAAACCAGTTAACACGCTTCGCGTGAAACTTGTGAATGTGAAGGACAAACAGCCGTAGGATAAACGCTCGAGCTTAGTGTACGGGATTGTGTGTGGTGACACCAATTACTCAGCGGCTTATGTCAGGAATAATAGACAATGGGATAGGCATCCTAGTCTGCTGCCCTCTTTCGAAATATGTATCCTAGGTCTCACAATTCGCCACTTGCACGGTTCCGCCATTATGCACTATGTGCGGGGAGAGCCTCGAACTGGCAGCATACATGAATGGGAATTGAACCAGTCATATAACATTCTGTGTAAGGTTACGTAATTCTTCCTTTCATGTATGCTGCCAGTTCGAGGCTCTCCCGCATATAGTGCATAATGGCGGAACCGTGCAAGTGGCGAATAGGCGGGTTAGCGGCCATTTGTCTTCGTCATGATTTTATTCACGTGTCCTTATATTTTAGTACACAAATATATAAGTTAACAGGTTTACTATTTTAAAATTATATTTTGAGTATATTCTGTAGTAAATAGATCAAATGACGGTGATTGTTCAGGTATTATATGCTTGATAAAATTAAACTGTTTGACCAGCTAGTATTCTCCTCCGCCGTCATTGTGATTCCAGACACTCCACGTACCGTGTTGCGAAGGTGGAGGAGACTAAAGCTGTATTGACGAACACGCATGCGTTAAAAAATATGTAGCCTAGGTCGAACAATAGCGTGACGTAGTTTCCGGCATTGTTCCTATGCACTTTCACCCTCCTGCTTATGTTGGAGAAACCAAACCACAGAGAACCTATTCTTGAGAGGGCACTCTATTCACGTGGTTTCTTTTCCAACGCTAAAAGATCACGAATTTTGGTGGTTTGCAAATGAAAAGTGTCCGCACTATCGATTGATTACGTAACTGTTATGAATAATTTATTTGGTTTTTCAATGCAATCGCCTCGACCCATTAATACATATTATCTGTATTATCAAAGTACTTGGAATAGCAATCCGGTGAGTTCACTGAACTACGCCCTAATACTGATGGAGTTTTAATGGCGTTAATCCTCTCCATACACAGATGAACAAATACAATGGATGAAGGTCAACACGTATGACCTCCTATGTGACATGTTATATGTGATGTACAAAAACCTGAATATCATAGAGATCAGTATTCGTTTGTGCATATGAACTGCACATTTACGTTGCTAAATATTACTCATTATATATTATGACAAATATTGGTATTATGACAATACGGTATATACATTGTATATAAAACGACTAATAGATCCTGCTATCATGGCGTCAGGTCAATGTTCATCATATCCCGTATGTTTCTTAAAATTCACTCATATTTGAGACAAATTGCTGTGCCTATTTTATAGGTGCACAGGTAGATCCGTGTTGTTTTTTATTTTCATTTCTTTTTAATGAAAGAATTAAGGTTTTCCACTGCATGGGGGCCACAAGGGTGATACTAATTTTAATGTTATATTTTCAAAACGAATACGTGTTCCCGGTTGGCTCTATAGCGATTTCACAGAAAAGGTATTTCTAGTACAATGCAGCGTCGGACTCTAGCTGAGAGCGTAGCCTAAGTCATTATAGACTCCAATAATGGCTCTCCATACACAAATGAACAAACACAAAGGAGGGTAGTCTCCTCCGTGGCCAGCTTGATTTCGATGGAGCGAAACCAAATTGGCTGCGGAGGAGACGGGTAATTTTGCCATGCAAATCATGTGCAAATGAGCTGAGTGTCGTAGCCCTGACCATGAAGCAATTCCTGGAGAGGGCAATCCCTCATTTGCATGTGACGCTTTCTTATTTAAATTAGCCATTGTGTTATTGCTTAATATTCATATGTTATGGGGAGCACTTTACACCACCAGGTTGGGCAAGTCATGAATAATTTAGCGTTGTGAAGCCAAATAAACTTATTATTTCCCAGGCTTGAAAAAAATTACAGGCAGAGGTGGGAATCGATCTCGGTACCTCCCGGTTAAAAAGCACAGTGCAAGACCGCTAAGCCAGCTAAATATCTGTTGTGAGACGTGTAACATCAAATCAGTAATAAAAGACGTAGATTCTTATTTTGGGCTCAAATTGTAGAAAAGGGGAAATATTTGTCTCTGCTCTAAAGAAAATAAAAATTGAGATCTTCAAAACAAAATGTTACGGCCCTATTGAAAAAAAAAAAAGATTGATATCAAAATAACTTTAAATTCATTTCACGAGGCGGCATTGTCACAGACGAACACTGTATATGCTAAAAACTAGGTCCTCACCACTAGACGACGTCGTAGCACAGTGGTAGAGCATCAGACTGTTGATGCAAAGGTTGTTGGTTCGAGTCCTCCTGTCAGCAATGTTTGTTTTTGTGAATGCAATGCTACGATACCATTTGTTCAAATTTTTCTTATTTATTTATTTCTTTTTTATTTATTTATTTGTTTATTTATGTAAATACTTATGCTTGTATTTATTTTGTTTAATCACTCACTCACACTCTTTAGAAAAAAGGGCTCTTGGTCGATCAGTTCATTTATTCATTGTTTGATGGTTTGATATGATATGTCTATTGATTGAAATTGAATATCATATAATTTATTCATATTCATTGTTTGTGAATTGATTGATTAATTAACTGATTGATTGATTTGTTGAGCCGGTGCAAGTGAGTGCGTGAAATGTTAGAGGTGAGTTACTTGAACAAGCCTTAATAATTATAATAAATAAATGAATAAATAAATAAATAAATAAATAAATAAATAAATAAATAAATAAATAAATAAATAAATAAATAAATAAATAAATAAATAAATACGAAGTAGATAAGGCTGACTTGCCAGTAAACAAAGTGCTCGATCCGTAAGGAGAGCGTAAGTATAAACAAAAAGTAATGCAAAAAATTAAATTTTTATACAACTGGCAGATTTATTTATGATGTGAATGCTCAGGCATACTGATCTTAAGATCAGCACACACTGATGATTCCATCATTGTATTTATATGCCAGTTGCATAAAAATTTAATTTTTGCATTACTTTTTGTTTATAAATAAATAAATAAATAAATAAATCGCTTTCCCCCTCTCAGCCTGCAAAAAATATTGTGACCACCCCCCCTGTTGCACATTCAAATTATTGGGATCCCAAATAATGATTAAATACATCAGATTTGTAGATGTAGGCCTACAGTAAAAAAACCTTTTTTTTTAAACTAAACCGATATTTTACTCATTATTGACCATGGTAGGCGAAACCGTCAATAGTGATTAAAGAATTTTTGTTCAAAATAAAATTTCCATATCATAAGCGTTTCCGGACCTTTACTATTATCCTCCCCTCCCCCAGGTGGGGGGTACTCACGTATAAGGTTTTCCACGAAAATCCATAGACATGGGTCTCCCTTTTAGATTTTCGGTGCTATGTGTGAAAAACATGCCGGAAAACATGTTGCTTTTACTATTTTCAAGCTCAAATCCTTAGATATGGGTCCTTACTTTCCTGACAATCCTTAGATATGGGTAGGGGCCTACCTATTTTCGGTAAAATCGTGACCCTTAGAAATGGTTATGGGTTCGGAAGCTCGGGCCGCACATCTCCGTCGAAAAATAATCCAAGTACCCGCCCCCCTGGTTATCCTAAGCCTTTTGAAGCGTTTTAAGGCCAAAATCGCACCCCTCACCCCAATTTTACCCTCCCCAGGACTCATAAGGGGCTGTGCAATAATTATGAGCCCTGGGGAGGGTAAAATTGGGGGGCAAGAAATTTTGGCGAGCTGAAAGGGGAGGCAAGCAATTTTTGGCCAGCCGAGAGGGGGGGGCAAGCGATTTTTGACACACATTCATGGGGCGCCTTTTAAATAAAACGCTCTAAAAAGGCTTAGGAAAACAGTGCGGAAACGCTTTAATATGCAAATTTTCCTGCTCGCTGCGCTCGCAACATATATCTAGACCATTTAAGGTTTGAAAATTGGGATCCCAAAAATTTGGCATGTGTAAGGGGGGGGGGGCAAGCGATTTTTGGCAGGCCGAGAGGGGGGGGCAAGCGATTTTGGCGGGCCATTTGGAAATTTTACCCCCCCGGGGGGAAAATAATTATTGCACAGCCCCTAATTATTCACAGCCCCTGATAATCTCCTAAATTATTCATTATTGTTTTTTCGATGGACCTAAGCTCCTGTAATATGCATGCACATATTGAATACAGCAAGCTACATTCAAATTATATATGCACGATGCAAGTGCTATTCCAGAAACGCTGCACATCAGTGACATCACTTAATTAATATTACTACCGGTAGTGAATAGCAAGCTTCGAAGGTTGAAAGTGCGCCCGCTTTACTACCTGAGAGCAATCCGGTAGTGGCGTTTCAATTTATTACGTGTTGGGAAATCCACAAGATCAAATAGAACGGTGAGTGATGATTATAATAATAATAATTAATAATAATTTATTCTTATATAGCGCATTACATCAAAGACCACAAGGCGCTTTACAATTAAAACATGTGTACATAAAAACAAAATACCCAATGAATTATAAATATACATCATTAAGAAATAATAAAATGAAATAGGCACACGATGAACATTGCACAAAAGGGATTGCACGGAAAAATGCATGCAAAATGAGCAGAGAAACAACTAAGTGAAATGTTCAAAGTGACGGCATAAGCAATAAAGCAAAATAAGTTTAACCAAACAACAATTTTATATAAACAACGGCAATATACTGCAAACAAATATCAGAGATGAAATTAGAATCATAAAACACATTTTTTCTTTTAAAAAACGCCAAGCTGTACACTACATTGATAACACGAGAGTAGAAAACAACAAAATGAAAATGAAGTATACAGCGAAGCAATTAAACACATGATCGATTCAATGCAATATCAAAAATGGCAAAACACAAATCAAATTGAATATGAAAAATTCCAAACAAATGGATACTTTTAACGCAAACAATACCAAAAGTGGTGAAGCAAACATATTTACACCAGGTATAATACTCAAATGAACAGAGCAATCACGAGAACAACCAAGAAAATAACTTGAGTTATACGAGGTGTAGGCAAAATATTATGCGAAACATATTGCACACTTTTTTAAACATAATTAATAACCAAAATTGCACAAATATTAATAATACAATAATATCAAAATATCAACAAACAATACCAAAGTGGCGAAGCAAACATATCAACACCAGGTATAGTGCTCAAATGAAAAGAGCAAGACACATCACGAGAGCAACCAAGAAAAAATAACTAATACGATTTGTAGACAAAATATTATGTGAAACATATTATTGCACATTTTTTTTAAACATAATTTATAACAAATATTTTCATAATAATTAATAATACAATAATATCAAAATATCAACAAACAATAGCAAAGTGTCGGAGCAAACATAATTATCTACACCAGGTATAATGCTCAAATGAAAAAGAGCAAGACACGACACGAGAGCAACCAAGAAGAACTTGAGTTATACGAGGTGTAGACAAAATATGCGAAATATATTGCACACTTTTTTAAACATAATTAATAACAAAACTTGCATAATAATTCATAATACAAATAATATCAAAATACAATGTAATAGTTCAGACAATGAGTATACAAGATCCAAATGATGACAAAATTTGCGAGTGACACGAAGATACACGAAGCACAGAAAATGATGGCAATGCTAACATGATGCAGAACAATGACGTTGTTAACTAGAGGAGAGGTTACTAGCACTTCACTCTAGTTAAATCAGAATAATATTGCGAAAAAAAAAAGCAGATGGAATGATATACTGTATGCAAAATGAAGCGATAAGTGACACAAGGGGAGAGGTTGCTAGCACGTCACCCAAGTGTTGTGGTGATGGTTAATCCACGCAAAACTGTGAGCAAACATAGTAGATGACGAAATCATAGACAAAAACCACCAGGGGAGAGGTTACTAGCACTTCACCCTGGTGTGATACACTAAATAATACATAAAAGAGCTCCATTTATAAATTCGCGAAAAGCAAAAACATATCAAACATGAAAACATTGGCGAAAAAGATGTGTCTTTAATCGTGACTTGAACATTTGCAGAGATGTAGCTTGACGGACATCTGCGGGCAGGCGATTCCACAGAGTTGCTGCAGCGACTACAAAGGATCTATCACCGTAGAATTTCGTGTTTGAGCGAGCGAGTTGGAGACGTGTTGCACATGACGATCGTAACGGTCTTGTAGGAACATACAGATTAACAAGATCACAATAAACGCAGGCGCCATTTCATTCATGGCTTTGTATGTGAGTAACAGGATCTTAAACATAGATCTGTATTCAACAGGTAACCAATGCAGTTGACAGAGCAAAGGTGTAATGTGCTCACGGCGAGATGCACACAAAACAAGACGAGCGGCGGTGTTTTGAACACGTTGGATCTTCGCGATTTCAGATTGAGATAAACCATACAAGAGGGAATTGACGGAGTCCAGCCGCGATGTCACGAAAGCATGTACTAGCCTGCAAGTCGTGTTGTTATCCAGATATTGTCGTATCTGACCGATTTTAATGATGGCACACATAGAGATCTACACAGATTATCCACGTGATTTGTCATACGAAGTGAAGAATCCATAACAGCTCCGAGATTACGAGCTCGTGGTGAAGATTGAATCACGGTTTCACCGATGGATAATTGGGAATGCACTGCAGGTGACTTGCTGAACTGAGAGGAGAAATGGATAAACTCAGTCTTCTTATCATTGAGAACCAACTTATTAGTTGAACACCAAAAACGTATATCAGCAATGCAGGTTTCAATCTTCTTTATTGCGGACTCTCGATCTTCAGGATTGAATGTCAAGTATAGCTGAGTGTCATCTGCGTATACTATGCTACTGACACCATGCGATTGTATGAGGTCATGAAGGGGCGCACTATAGAGTGTAAATAACAGCGGCCCAGCAACCGATCCCTGGGGGACACCGTAGATTAATGGCAGTGCATCAGAGAGAACATTTTTGATGCTAACAGACTGAGTACGTCCACTCATGTACGACTGGATCCAGCTTAAGGCAGTATCTTGTATTCCATAGCGTGTGGCAAGGCGGCGAAACAGGAGACCATGGTCAATTGTATCAAATGCCGCCGAGAAATCCAAGAGGACTAGAAAAGCCTCTTGGCGCTGATCAAGGGCGCTTAAGATGTCATTCTGGACACGTAATAAGGCGGTTTCCGTACTATGATGACGTCTGTAAGCGGATTGAATGCGGGAATGTAAGTGGTTGTCGGTAAGATAAGATTGTAGCTGCAGAACGGCAACTCTCTCATTAACTTTGCCTAAATATGGCAAATTGGAGATAGGACGATAGTTGGCGTACACGTCTCTGTCCAGGCCAGGTTTCTTTAGCAGCGGACGGATGCAAGCATGCTTAAAGGACGAGGGTACGACGCCAGTGGAAAGAGATTCATTAACGATGGTAGTAATGGTCGACAGCAGGTCATGTAAGCACAACTTTAAGAGCGAAGCTGGAAGGGGATCTAGGCGACATGATGTAATTGAAGCAGACATTATGATCTTTAGCACATCTTCCTCTGAAACAGTCAAAAACTCGGAGAATGAATGAGAGCAGATTTCCGGGATTTCAGTCGAAATTGGCAGGTCAACATTATTGTCTAAGCTATCACGAAGTTTTTTCACCTTGTCAACGAAGAACTGTGCAAAGCTGTCAGCAAGTGCCTTCGGACAATCATATGACGGCAAGGTTTCTTCGGCCTTAGGACTAGATAGCTTGTCGACGACTCTGAACAGATCTTTAGGCTCTGAGTCAGTTATCTGAGAACGATGAAATTCATTCTTCGCTTTATTCAGAAGGTCTTTGTATTGAACACATTGTTGCTTAAACTGTTCTTTATCAACAACCAGTTTCGATTTCAACCACTTTCGCTCAAGACGACGTCTCTCTTGTTTAGCAGCACGGAGAGTGTCCGTGTACCATGGAGCATGAGGTCTGAGTATTACAGAACGCTGAAGTAACGGGGCATGTATGTCCAAAATATCTGACAGAGTTGTAGAAAACTGATGTGCAAGATCTTCCAGTTCACCGGACGGAGAGGTTAACAAAACTGACTCGTGTATGTCTTTGGTGAATGTTTCAGTATCGATACTGCGAATTCTTCGGGTTTCAACACGTTTAACACTTGGCGCTGGTCGTAACATGTTGACAAAGCATTTAATTGCAGAGTGATCCGATGGCAAATCATGGTGCGTTGAGGGGACATCACGAGATCGTCATCCTTTCTTGATATGATTAGATCCAACGTATGTCCTTTCTCATGGGTAGGTCCAGTGATATGTTGTTGAAGACCTGATAGCTCGAGTAGATTGGAAAACGAGGCAGCTTCGCGATCATCTGGATCGTCAACATGGACGTTAAGATCACCAATGATCAGGAGATTTTGAATTACAACCAACGACTCAAGAAGTGTGGAGAATTCATCCAGAAACATGCGGAAAGTGAGTTGATTTTCGCTGTTTTCTGGTGGTCGATAAATAACAACAAGACGCATCGAGGTGGAATTTGATTGAACAGTTACATCCATGTGTTCAAACGCTTTGTATGTGGGGCTATCATTGATGTTAAAAGACACCCCATCACGGATAAGAACACCAACTCCACCAGCTCGCTTAAAAGTCCGTGGAACATGGTGCAGCTTAAAATTTGGAAGGGTATTGCCGATGTCGGCAAGAGTGCGATGGTCTTTACTCCTCCAGTAAACCATGTCTCGGTTACAGCAAAATGTCCAGTTTATGATTAATAGCAAAATCACAGAAAGAGGCTGATTTGTGCCCTTTTTTGTGCTTAGCGTTAAGCGAACGGGCATTCCAATGCGCTAGCCTGATGCGAGGTGCATTCTGGGATTGAGTGCTAATAGGCTTGATTTTAACCAAATTATGTTTGTTGACGAAGCGTGAAGTGTCTTTTTCTTCCCAGCGTGCATTTCTTTGAAACTTTATGTTTTGAGTTCTGGCACTGATGCGTACACTTATAGATCGTTTCTTGTTTATACCACCTCGACACCCTCGCTTGGTTTCGTTAGCGAGTATGTTAAGGGCACGAAGTTTATGCCACGTCTGAGGGAGTATACGAGGATAATGATTGTTTATCACACCTTTTCCAATGTTCATGAGCAAGTCTCTACTATATATAATTCGATTCATAGCATAAAATACGTAAGTTCAACGAATGGTGCAAAATTCGACAGAAAAGCAATATACGGTAATAGTTCAAAATGTCACAGTACGAGAATATATTATAAAAATACTTCAAAACAAAGCAGCAAGTTGAAGACAAAATCAGTTCATTGAGTTCTATAACGTTAGAAACGAGAAACTTACTACAATGAAGAACAGTTTCATATGCACAAATAGATAAAAATAGGTATAATTCTGGACACGAAAATTATAACGCAGCCACGATGGGCGCCATCAATCAATATACCACGTCACAAATACTACACAGTAATTATTTACTTATTTTTAAAAACAAACTTCTTAGGCCAGTTATAAACTACGTCACGGCCGACAACTATAGTTTGAATGATATTTATTATCACACGAGGAAATAAAAACAAACGAATATGGCGCCTCACGTGCTTCAGGTCAGGTCAGTGGTCAAAGGTTTTTTTATCGCTAAATCGCTGGCTGAATATCGTATCAAATTCAAGTGATACACTACCGTCGTATTATTGACACCAATTCCTAATTTCGACATTACTATTGCGAAAGGTTATTCCATTATCAAATTAGTAGACTTTCTGTAAAAAACAAATCACTGGTGCCTGCTGGGAAATACTAGTGCGCCATCACCGGATTGCTCCCTGCTCTGCTAGCTGGCGCACTTTCAAGCTTGGTACTCGCATTGAACAGGCAGAGTTCGCAAAACTAACGGCGTCGTTATTTGCCAACCCTAAAAGGGATCGAAATTAATTATTCATAACCGATCGATAACTGGCCTCATTTTCTAAATAGCAAACCAGCGGGATTTGTCATAGGTTTGCGTTGATAATAGAACAACCGTGAAGTTAGTGTCACCCCCTTGCCCTGACCAAACAGGCGTTAAAAACCCGTATTGGTCAACATAGGAGACCAAGTACCAACGAAGCGCAAAACTCCGCTGTTTTCCTCCATTCAAAGAATACTGGACACTCAATTAAAAACGTGGAATTCGTTATTCGGGATCAGGTGGAACAATGGCGTAGGAGAGGCATAAAAGAAGCCATTTGGGAGCGCATTGAGCAACCATCACTGAACAAGAAAGGGGGACTCCGCTTTAACTTATATCATGCATGGGACCGGGCCATCGGGACGATACCTAGCCGTCTATGTCTATCACGTGACCAGCCCAGCGGGTCAGTTACCTAATGAAGTCTGGTGGTTCCAGACGCAACGTAAAAAGTAAGTTCCAGTATTTCATTTAATTCCTGTATAATTAAATTTAAAACTGTATAAAAAGCATTGCAAACTAGGAACTAGGAACTTGTAAATATGTACGATTTTATTCGCACCCATGCAATATCATTACAGAAGACTGGCAAAAAATATACTTTCCAGAGCAATATATATATTTGATACAATATGGATTGATAGAAAAAGAAAACAATAATAAAAGACAATGAATTACACGAGATATAACAGTTATCAATGATATACGAGGATGTATCTAGGGTCCAGAGTAAAAATAAGTACAGCTTGTCTGTACGCAGTGCGACAATACTCATACATATGAGGGAGGCACTTATAAGGAAGAAGAAGAAGAAGAAGAAGAAGAAGAAGAAACTGTACCATCGTCGTGGATTTTGCACGCCATACCAATCAATACACTAAGTGAAACCCAACAAAAATTATGGGTTTTATTCAAATGAGTGTAACTGGGGTTTGGTGTAAGTAAATACATCAACTCATTTTTAATTAGAGTTTGCTCTTTTCAGTGATTTTTCATTTTGAGTCGATTCCTTCTGGATTTTGAAAAAAAAAACACGCCACAAACATGAGTTAACTTTTTTCAATCAGCTTGTAGATGTCGAAAAAGCTCAATTCCTGAGAAAAACAACGTCTAGAGTGCACAGCCACGTTAAGATCATTCCAAGTGTTAACTTCTTCAAATACAAAAAGTCGATAGAAAATTGAAAGAACACAGGTTCGGTATCGAGTCGATATTGTCTTTAAACAGAATTTTCTCAGAAATTAATTTTTTCGATGTTTTGAGTTTGAGCATGTGGGGTGTGTGTTTATTAATAATTAGCAAAAGCATGGGCCACGCACTTCATATTCATTGAAGTGTACGAGTAAGTTCTCAATGACAGATATTACGGATGCCGTTAGAGTGATATTACATACATACATACATACATATTTTATTTATTTCCATCATATCAAAATACATGCAAGCAAATTTAACAAAACGGAAAAATAGAATTTAAAAAAAGTTGGCGGAGATGTAACAAAAGGCAAAAGCCTGAATTGAGCGTTACACCACCTTAAAAGAAATATTAGGCTAATTAATATAATACTAGAATTACAGAAATTAAGAAATACACTCAAATACAGATACATACATTTACACACACACACAAACAGATGTCTCAAGCAACAAATGCAAGGTAATGTAGGAAAATAACTCACAAAAATAAATCATTTGCTCAATAAGTCAGAATTACGGATGTGATAAGAAAAATAGTTTCAACAAATCCTAAACCAATTATATACATGTACCAAATACTGATACATAATTTACAACAATGAAATCATTATTACATCATTAAATATATTACCAACCTGTCCTGTGGATCCACTGTGATTCTGTACTTATCAATAGCAGGTATATTCCTCATCTGAAGCCATTGGTTTATGTTAGGTGGTACGTTTTCTGGTCTACTACGTTTAGCTTCCAGAATCCTATGCAAAAAATTATTTGCCGTGTCTGTAGTGTTAAATAAAATGAGTTTTTATTGACTCGATAGTAGCTGTAGGTTAACAGGCGAATTTGTTATCAGCACATATGAAAATATAACATCAATATTAATCAATTATGTCACGCTTGGACGCGTTATTAACTAATTCTTGTGTGCATGACCAATGGCTAATGCACGACAGCTATTTGACTGGCTCAAACGCCAAGAAACATGAGAGATGAGTACTTCGGCACAATTGCAATTTAATGTAAAAATGGTCCAAATGAGGACAATTATTGTGGCCTAAACCTGCCCCAAAGGAAGATGCACATAACAGCTTTTGGTTAACTTTGTCATGGTGTTGGGGAAGTTTACAAATATCAACACAGTGGAGTCTTATATACCCTTATCAATGCGCTAAGCAGTGGTGTACGCAAGGGGGTTGGGCACCCCCACTTTTTAGTCGGGGGAAACACACCAAGTTGGAGGGTAAATGTAGGGTTATCAAATTGAGAATTTGTAATAGTCTCACCCCCCCCCCCAAAAAAAAAACTTGCGAAAGCAAGTCACGCCCAGCTAAATCTGTTCCTATGAACCGTGTTGAACAAATTGCGCTTGTAGCGCGCGAAACTTTCCACATTTTGATATCTTCAGTAGAAAGCATTATGTCTGGTAGCTGTAGGCCTAACGCTTTGGAGGGGGGGGGGGGTGTATTGCAACGGTCAAAAGGCCTTAAAGTAGAGATATTGTTATCTTGTCCGATTGCATCCCGATTTGAACTTGATATTTTATATTGTAAAATTGAATGAATTTGTTAGTCTATTTAGATATAAACGTGCCGCCAAAAGGTGGCTTTCTCAAGTTAAATCCGCGAGCAGTAACTTCTTTACCTTTTGAAAATTGTAATTTATTTATGATGATAAGTGTTCGAAATTAGCGCATTATTATGCACAATCCAAACATGACTCTGATAGTGTAATAATAGTAGTTTTTTGTTTGTATGTTTGAAACTAATTATTAACCTACTGATATCACACACCATGCGCGTATTTTGGGGGGGGGGCTTTGGGGGCGCCAGCCCCCCGGGTCAAAGTAGGGGCGGCAAAAACGAAGGGGCGGCGGAAGAAGAAGGGGCGGCAAAAACAGGGGCGGCAAAAACGAAGGGGGCGGCAAAACGAATTAGCAAAGAAAAAAGGGCGCCAAAAAATTGAAAAAGCATAAATAATTGTGAAAAAAGGTTGCTTTTGGGACGCTAGCGCCTAAAATCCTTTATTTTTTTTGCTCTTCACTTTTTCAAACGACCGTGAAAAAAATTGGGTCAACCTTTTCGGGCTGTTAAGGAAGGGGCAGCAAAATTGTTTCTTCTTCAGCCCCCCGGGGTTGGGGCGGCCACGGTACGCCACTGCACACAGCACATATCATCTATACCTTTCATATCCACGCTAAAAAGGAAAGTACTTTCCAACACATATAGAACATAAAGTCTGCACAGAAAGTAACGCAGCTGTTATAGATTCGTCTATAGCTTCAGAACTATTATTTGTATTCTCAATGTTTTAACATAGAACGAAGAATGGTGTATTTACGCGGATTTTGATATCCCATTTGTCCAATGTCGTTCAATATTAACAACACAGTATAGTGCTGTTAAAGTAAAATACCCAAATTTAAAAGTGGCAGTTTACAGCGATCAATGGTTACCGTATGTCCGGAATGTCCGCCCTTACCTTCGCGCTGACTACAAATCAATACGAATAGCTGCAACTTTTATATTCGGGTATTTTTCTTTCTAACCACTCCTGTGTTGTTAATATTGAACGAAATTGGACAAATGGGATATCAAAATTCGCGCAAATACACCATCCATCGTTCTATGTCAAAACATTGTGAATACAAAATAGTTTCGAAGGTACAGGCGTATCTATAACAGCTGCGTTACTCTTTGTGCAGACTTTATATCATTAGCGCCCCAATCCGGCTTGAAATGGGGGGAGGGGGATGTCAAAAAGTGTCTGAAATATAAAAACTCTTGCTATGTATATAGCTTGATGCATTTCGTCGCTGTTTTGGCATATGTTTAGGTTTACGACATATGACGAAAAATGCCGTTTTGAAACAAATCGCATTTAAAGTTTTTCCGATTTTTGAAGACCCACTGGAGAGCACCAAAGTAAAATATGTTTATTATTATCAAAGAATATAATCAATAATATATTTGTCTTTGTTCTCAACTTAATACAAACTTTTTATTCATTCACTAATTAGAAGTAATTAATCTGCAAACTCATACGGCAGTATGCCAAAATATGCACAATTTGACAACCTATGTAAAAATATATGATACGCCATGTGATATGACAGTATGCCAAAACAATAGGAAACTGCAGTTACACGGTGGCCTATGGCGACGTATCATGATACGACTGTATGCCAAAACACAGAATGAAGATTTAGGGGGGATGTTACATAAAAACCATGTCGTATCATACTAATTAGTGCCATATCTCATTAACTAATTACATTTAGGTCTCAAAACTTTGTGAATATATAGAGTTTCATTCATAGATTTTGAAAGTTAAATAACTCATTTTGCCCAAAAATCGTCATACGACACTATGCCAAAACAGCGACGATTTGTTAGCAAGTTTGATAACATTTTGGGTATTTGCTGAAACCAAAGTTAATGAAGAAAAATCAACTTCTTCCATCTAAAGCTACAATGCCGGAGGTTGAAATACTGATAGCCCTTTAGCATTAAACATATTACGACGGGTGTCAAGATGGGTTAAGGGTGTCGGGGTGTGGGGGATGGGGGTAGGGGAATCACAGACATAGAAACCTTGCTCTGATTTGGATTGTCTCCCAGTATATGAAAAGATAAAACACAATTCAGGTCCAAAAGGACTCGTGAATAGTTTCCTCGTTGAGTGTGCAATTATTTGAACGGTATGATAAAAATGTTATTAGGCTACTCTTTGTGCAGACTTTATATCATTAGCGCCCCCAATCCGGCTTGAAATGGGGGGAGGGGGATGTCAAAAAGTGTCTGAAATATAAAAACTCTTGCTATGTATATAGCTTGATGCATTTCGTCGCTGTTTTGGCATATGTTTAGGTTTACGACATATGACGAAAAATGCCGTTTTGAAACAATCGCATTTAAAGTTTTTCCGATTTTTGAAGACCCACTGGAGAGCACCAAAGTAAAATATGTTTATTATTATCAAAGAATATAATCAATAATATATTTGTCTTTGTTCTCAACTTAATACAAACTTTTATTCATTCACTAATTAGAAGTAATTAATCTGCAAACTCATACGGCAGTATGCCAAAATATGCACAATTTGACAACCTATGTAAAAATATATGATACGCCATGTGATACGACAGTATGCCAAAACTATAGGAAACTGCAGTTACACGGTGGCCTATGGCGACGTATCATGATACGACTGTATGCCAAAACACAGAATGAAGATTTAGGGGGGATGTTACATAAAAACCATGTCGTATCATACTAATTAGTGCCATATCTCATTAACTAATTACATTTAGGTCTCAAAACTTTGTGCATATATAGAGTTTCATTCATAGATTTTGAAAGTTAAATAACTCATTTTGCCCAAAAATCGTCATACGACACTATGCCAAAACAGCGACGATTTGTTAGCAAGTTTGATAACATTTTGGGTATTTGCTGAAACCAAAGTTAATGAAGAAAAATCAACTTCTTCCATCTAAAGCTACAATGCCGGAGGTTGGAATACTGATAGCCCTTTAGCATTAAACATATTACGACGGGTGTCAAGATGGGTTAAGGGTGTCGGGGTGTGTGGGGGATGGGGGGGGGGGGGTAAGGGGAATCACAGACATAGAAACCTTGAAACCCAGTATATGAAAAGATAAAACACAATTCAGGTCCAAAAGGACTCGTGAATAGTTTCCTCGTTGAGTGTGCAATTATTTGAACGGTATGATAAAAATGTTATTAGGTTCGGTTTTGGGTATGATACGGATTATATGTAGTCTCGGAGTCCGGGTCCATATTAAAAATACAGAGAACTCTACTACTCCCGAGTCCCCGTTCCAGAAAAATATAGTCAACTTCTGCCAAATGAAACATAGCTCAATACTAATCATTCATTTAGTTCTTACTGGCAATATTTATGAATTAAGGGCCAAAAACATGCATTTTTAGGGTGTTTTTCACATGTTGTGACAATCAAGTCTAAAGACTTGTACGAAGACTAATTTTAATTTATGCATTCTAATTTTTGGAAAAGACATGTTTCATTCATATTACCAATCATTTAATTAAAGTAACAAAAAAAACATAAATTTCAACATATGATCAAGATTTTGAATGCTTAGACTTGTTTTAAGTCTTTGATTTTTATGACTCGCTTGTCAGAAAACATGCCAAAAATGCGTGTTATTGAAGAAATTTTCAAGAATGAGCAAAATACTGATACTGTTTTTCCATGTAATACTGAAATTTTATCTCCAGATAGTACAAAATGAATGATTAGGAGAACACTATGTTTCACCTTGCAGATCTTGCTAATATGTTTTGAATCCCATAAAATTAGTGCCGGATTTTTTCTGGAATGGGGAGTAAGGTCAGTGGGACTTAGCTCTCTATTGTTGATTTCATACAATAAAGAAACGGATGCACCCCACCTCATATAGCACGCACGTTGGCAAATGTATTTATTGTAAACACTGTTGTGAACAAAGCGTGACGTGAAGGGGAAGGGGTTGACAATACACTAGCGGTTCGCAAAGTATTTCTACATGCATCAGGCCCTGTTATGCCTATTATTAGAGGTTTTCTAGAAACACGAGAAAAGAGGCGATGAAGTGCGCGCAGCTCGCAAATGTTGACTTTTTTTTACATGGAAGTGATCCAGCGATAGGGGCTACTGAACATCCCTATTGAGTTTGTCAAATGGCATATGAATATTTTAAGCACGGATTTTTGATTATCATTGCACGGATTTTTAACCTCACTGCACAAACGTGCCAAGACGCACGTTAAAATAGCCCCTGGCTGGTATTATAAAATATGTACATGTATTCAATTTGAGAACGTTAGGATATAATTTTGTTATGAAATAATTTTGTCTGAGTACATAACCTTGCAAGCTCTTTCATCATCCAACCAGAAACTGATGCCCGTGCTAATTAATTTTATGTATATATAATATATACCACGAAAAAGGGAACAGCTAATATAGTATTTTGAGATAATAATGGATAGATTGTGGTTAGTTTGAATTAGCTTGTCAATGCATACCAATTTTAAGGAGTAGGAATTAGTGATAGGGATTTGAAATTAGGACATTTCAGATGTTATATGTTAGTGGTAGAAACCACTTAAAGGTAAATGACCCGATTGACAGCCTCATCCCCACTTTACCCGTATCAAAATGCAGATTTTTGTATGAGGTGAAAGCTCACATGTTTCTCATTAACCAGGCGGCATAGGTCACGCGACACGTGACGTTCGAGGCTGGCGATAATACAAGACTGACAGCCCCATTCAAAATACATGGTTACGGTTAGCATTTATAAATTGAAAAATAACATACGTACAGTGTGGTACATTGTCGTACCCCAACGGTTTTAGAGTAAGATAATTTTGCTTTGACACCACATAACAAATTTAGAATTGTTTGTGAAGATTTCATGATTATGTGTTAATCCAATGGCGACGTCAAAAATTGCGATATCGCTTCCACCACCGCCTGTCATTAACATATAGAAATTATGCGTTTCAAATCGGCATATTTCCGAAGAATTAGTCACGAACGTGGTATACCACAGTCAAGACTAATTAGATATTTTTAGATGTTTATTGATGATATATTCGGAAATACACCGATTTGAAACTGCTAATTTCAATATGTTAATGAGAAAAATAGGATATTTCAGGTTTACGTGTTCTTATTGCATGCTTGAAAGGGACAACATTTTATTTAGGGGCCCCTATAATAAAGGTTTCAAATAATTCCATTTTCCAACTATATCAGGTCACCTTCCTTTGAGCAGGGATATGAGACAACATCCCTGCTTTGAGGCAAAAATGTCACTTGTAGTAGGGCCGAATTGGTGGTCATGTTTTACGATACATACAAATCTTATCATTG
Source organism: Amphiura filiformis (assembly GCF_039555335.1). Classification (NCBI taxonomy): domain Eukaryota; kingdom Metazoa; phylum Echinodermata; class Ophiuroidea; order Amphilepidida; family Amphiuridae; genus Amphiura; species Amphiura filiformis. Next base: position 37,306,704 of record NC_092630.1, read on the forward strand.
CAATTCCCCGGTGCAATTCTAGCCTGATAAATGCAATGGCCGATTACAAAGAACCTGTTACCACCGTGACCTATTGGCGTATTTTATTAGTTAATTTAGGTCACTATTAATCATTGTTGGTAATTGGATTTACATTAAATTTGACAATGTTGTAATGACGATAGGCAGGTCACAAAAGATTAATTTGAATTTTCGAGTTTTTTAATGGATAATTTAGTGTAAAGGGAACGAATTTGTTAAACATATATGTCAAAACCTTGAAGTTTGGCAACAATTTTAGCCTATATTTTAGATTCACGCAAAAATATATTTCAAAGATAAAATCCATCTTACAGTTTCAAAAAAATATGTTTTTCTCTCTACTCTAATTTGAATCTAATTTGGTCGTAAATACGAATATTTGATACTGACGACATAACTTCACATTTCACATCTGGTGTATGCCATCTCGAGCAGCAAACAAATCATTCCATAAGCACTTTTCATCGTCTAAAAATAAGAAGCTACTCTTCATTAAACAATGCAATGCTTCGCCAAATATTATTACCCCTTTCCCCGCCCCTTTCCTCAAGCGCAGCTAAAATATTTAAAACCTGTAACTCTGTATCGAGTAAATACGTCGTGATAAATCAAACATTCCTTACCATACTATATGTATGATGGAGGAGCATTTTAAAGACATTTTTTCAAACAAATGCAACTATCAAGAACAAACTAAACAATACATATATGTAATTTGTTGGCATACATTTGAAGAAATTCTTTACGAATGCACAAAATTTCAACTATACAACAAAAGCGCCAAAAACACATTTTGCATTACAGAATTATTCTAAACCTACACAAAATTGGTCAAGTAATGACAAATTGTATTCACCATTAACATGTGATTTAATAAAATACTGCAACATAATACTGAAGATGAACCTACCTTTGCTTGTAGAATACATTGAATGTACGCAAATGATGTTACTAGATAACAGAACCATGAATACCAGCAGGATACAAGGGTTGACAAGCCGTTGGTAAATGGTCTTGAAATATTGGTGTTCAACCATCATGGTGTTTGCGTTTGTCTCCAGCTGATGCGGCTGTCATATGAGCTTGATAGTGATTATGTTCGCTATACACATTCAATTTAGTAATATCAGTAATGGTTGGCTAAGTATGGGCAAACAAGGCAACTCAAGGTTTTTACAAACTCTGAATTGGTAAAACAACGTCAGTAAAACAACTTATAGATATGCACAATAAGTAATTAAGCAAAAATTGGTAGAAAGCACCTGAAATGACGTTGTTTGCGCTATCATATTCGCTACATTTTGATTGATACCATTAATTATCCAAAATGCTTAAGATGGAACAAACGCCAAGGTAGTATAGGATCACGTGGATGTGACGTTTTGGAAATTATCCATGTAATCTATTTACTTTAATGAGGTAAATTTGTTGCTCGCCATCCTGAAGTAATGCTTGTCTTTCACGGAATATCGTTAGACATGATGATGAAATATAGCGTAAATTCAAAACAACAGGGTCATAAATATTGTTGAAAAGAAAGATTTTAACAAATCTTATGGGAAATAAAGGTGAAAGCTACTATAAATAATGGTAATATAATATGTGCGCGAAAAAAAAATGGCTTCCTGCATTAAGAAGACAAGTGACTTTTTAAAACAACCTTACGAATCAAAAGAGATTGACAGTATTGTACTTTAAAATCTAGGAACGTTTGTAATAAAACATAAAATAGTATGTTTAGTCAAACCTGTTTGAACAAAGTGAATACATTTGCTTTATGATATTCTGCTGACAAATCAATTTAGTTTACCATATTTAACAATTTTATACAGTTTCAAATACGCTCCATTAAGGGCTCTGCAACCCACCTTTGCACAGTATTTTTGTGGGACCTGAGAGCACATCAGACACAAAAATTGCTTACAAAAACTGAATACGAGGAATGTCCTTCTGGTATAGATATTTTTAATTTGCGATATAATAAAATTTTTATGGCAAATTATTTTAAAAATGACATTATTTACATTTTAACAGCCATTTAAGTAAACTAGGTAGACGTTATAAATCTAATGATATGTACTTACAGTGTATGTAGCTGGGATGAAAAGCCGACCATCATGAAAAGTGTTGACCTTTCGTATTGAAGATATACAGGGAGTTTCCCAAAATTGTAGGTCTTTTGGGAAACTTTATGTATATCTTCAATACAAAAGGTCAAAATTTTCAAATAATGGCACATTTAGATTGATAAAGTTACTTCGAAGTTCGAGGACTGTTAAGGTGATACTACACCTCTTGATAAATTTGTTGACTATTTTTGTATTTTTCTCAAAAAATAATAACACACTGGTAACTAAAGTTATGTGTCTTATAGGGGCAAGGAATCCAGTTACTACACTGGAATTTCAGTGACTCAAGACAAGCGGTACGTTTTTTTATGATAAGAAAAGCGGTACCGCTAGAATGTACCTCATTTCTTAACATATAACAATAATGAGCCTCTTGTCTTGAATCACTGAAATTTCAGTAAAGTAATTGGATTCCTTGCCCCTATAATATACTAGTACATAACTTTTGTTATCAGTGTGTCACAAAATTTATCAGGGGGTGTAGTACGACATTAAATGTAAAATGTCAATTTTTAATAATTTTTAATTAATAAACTTTGTATTATATCACTCGTATCCCACAAAATATACTGATGTAAAATTGGACTGTTTAAGCCCATATTTATTGGTCGAGCTATGTGTTTTAAAATATTGGACGAGACGTTTAATATTTTTAAAATCATTATTATGTTTTGGATCCAATATTTCCACACACTTGGATTCATCAAAACATTTGTGCAAAGGTGGATTACAGAGCCCTTAATATGCTTAAACCAATCACTTGTGATCCTCATCAATCACTCATGGTGTCAAGCTATTACTTACCCTGCTTTCTGCAGGAAGCCTATTTCAAGTAATTTGGCTAATTACATCTAACATGTTATCAACTCGACTGCACTATAATGAGAGACGATGATGATGCTGCTGATGATGACGACAACGCTGACGACGACGACACCAACAATGATAATGATGAAGATGATGATGATGATGATGATGATGATAATGATGATGATGATGATGATGATGATGATGGCGTCAATGACGATGTAAATGATGCTGATGATGATTTTGATTTTGATGATAGTCCTTATTTCACGTTTTAATAATATGTTAGACACCCCTATTCTCTCTTGCAAGTTAAATACAACCAATACAATTCAAAATAGACAATTTGCCAAAAAAATTACCATAAAGTAAATCTGGTGTTTTTTCTCATTGTGTTTTTATTAGAAAAATCAGAAAACAAACACATGATCAGAAAATATTGGAACTAATTTACCAAATTCATTCATATACAAATGTACATATCAATTTGTAAGCGCTCTTTTTTAAAGTCATAGTTCATTGAATTTACAACCGTATGACAAAACGGGCGAAAATAGTAACTTTTTGCACAATATTTGCAATTTAAAGAGAATTGACCATTGCTCATTCTAGTGACTCTAGTATATGGACAATATAAGTGTGCTTTTTTTTTTTTTTTTTTAAAATTTGAAAAATATTGTAAGGAACACTTGAGGTTTTGACTTTTAAAACCTGCATTTTGGTCAAAAAAATGTGCTTGGATAGGTAGTTTTCAACAGATTTTCCACATTCGCCTTGCTATAACATTGAATTGTGTTATCTGTTGACCTAGTGACTAAAAGTGTCTTTAGGGGGTAGTGTTAACTTTCGTTTGGTATTAAAAATAAATTCTGATTGGATGAAGGGAACACTTGAGGTTTCGACAAAAACCAATCAAAGAGGCCCATTTTTAGCTAGAAGCTTCACAGCTACTACATTGCTATGCACTCAACCGTGTAGTGTAATCAAAGACTGTGAAGGAGACCCGGGAGGAGACATTCGCTGCTTGTTGTTCTCTGCTTGGAAGCTCTTGGGACGAAAATGTGTGCTCAGGTGTATCGAGGTGGAAACTGTGCGATACTGCGCATGATGGTTTATAAGAGAATCGTTTTGTATAGAAACATTTCCATACATGTATGCCATAAAGTCAATCTAATTAATTTGACCTGCAAGTTTCTTGTTTTAACGTAATGAACCTTAATTTAAAAGCCGATCCACCAATATGAATTTTAATATTTTAAATTGCTCCGGCGTTTTAGATATTAGAAGCAAAAAAACGTGTCAATGACCGACAGATCTATATAATTATTATGATAATCTGTGGGTGTGGTGGTACACCATCATGGGGCCATCGGTAAAAGGGCCCGAAAAGGGGGGTCGCACATTGACTGCGCATCGACACATTATTTGGACAGGATGGCATCGGATGTGATAGCTTTTTTAAGTAGTCATTGGTTGTCAGAACAGATACTAGTGGCACATAGGGGAGTGTCTAAAGAAATAATGCATAATTATATGAATAGATAGAAATCATAACAGTGCGGGGACGGTGGAGACACGTCTAAATATTTTATATGGGGACACCCCCTAAAATCAAACCAGGAAGAAATCAACCAGAATTGCCCTGTGTATATGCTTTCTAGCCCGATAATAAAACACTATGTGTGTGTCAAAATAGGATCAAATTGTAGCTAATTGTATGAGAACATTCAGCGCACTAACCCAGCAAATGCCACATAATGCCATTGCCAACATTAGCCTGCTTTTGGGGATAAATTTGGGCCCAAATCTGCTCGTCGTCCATGAATTTTAATGCTTCATCCGTCACTAATCACAATTACTAACTTTAATAAGTTATTTTCAAATTACAAACATTTCATGATTTTGATATTTTTATTAAAATATCACGCAGGTTGCTAATATATTCAACTAACCGTTCAATATTTACAACATGATAATTTTTTTTATTTGAACCATGAGGAGGAATGCTAGGTTTTAAATAGACTATGGCATAGTCTATTTTTGATAAATAAAAGCATGTTAATCATGATGAAAGCATTCAGTTGAACTCGAAATTATACTGATATTTAATACATCAAAATACTAGTATAAAATTGTTATGAAAAAGTTAATATAATTATATTAGTGACAGTAAAAGTAAAGTGGCTTATATTATTGAATGCAACATATCATAATGTCATAATTGTATTGGCACTTCAGTACTGAACAATTCTGATTTTAGAATCTGCCAGTTTATTAATCACAAAATTCCAGGTTAAAAATAGACTATGGACATTCAATTAAAAACGTGATTTTGAACAGGCAAAGTCCCTAACACTCACACTGTCAATCATACTTGTTTATCAATCAAATTTAACCGCAAGCAAATACAAGATGCGCTCATTGACTTACTGACGCGTTCATGCAATTACACAACACAAAGGCGGCGTAGGCCACATACTTGTGTACCATGTAGTTATTAATGGTAATGACAGGTACCCGGAGGATTTAAACCATAACGAGATCTGGGCGACCAATCACAAGCCAGATCCATTTAAAGATGCATTACATCATCGCCAATTTTAGTAGGCCAGATTTCCGACAATCTCATCCATAGAAGCTCATAGACAGCCGTGTTAAGCATGTAAACCGCAATCCAATGTCAGTAGTCCACTTGGGAAGCTAACAAACAGAGGGAGTAGGGTGACTGAAAAGATCAGATGTGAAAATCTATCAATTGTGCACACATTAATTAAATCAGAGTTTTAAGCTTAAATACAATATCCAGAGTATGCACAATGGGCAAGTGGACTACGGGGTAGTCTAGGTTTTAAATGGAGAAAATTGGGAAAACAATGGAGAAACCCGACATCCCCCTGGCGTAAATATTGAACGGTCCCTAAGAGTAATAATTATAATTCTTTCACACAAAGGCTGACAGTAAAAATGTTAGCTTGATATTTGGAAGTTACGCTCTTAATATAACGTTCAGATCTTTTTCTTTCTTCTCCATCAATGAAGGCTTTATTTTATGATATTCAATTTATTAGAGTCTGATGATATCAGGATCAGAACGTGTTTCTGTTCTGAACGGTAGGTTCAACAAGCAAATTGGGCACAAAGTTTAATTTTTTCCGTGTTTAGAATATTAATAATTTTAACATTTCTATGGTGTAAGACTTCAGTAGAACCTTCTCTTATCCAGGTGCTGAGCAGGTTACGATGACAGTTTATTATATACCGACAGAATAGAAGAAGTTGAACTAAATGTCGCGAAGCTGTTCCAGAAGATCTTTCAAAGTTGATCTATTCTCTGCAAGAAAAATGAGAAAAAAGAGATTTGCTAAGTATGTACAGTCTTTTTTTTTCAAAGTGTTTTCAGTAGTTGCAAATGGCTATGAAAACATTTCGTCCCTCAAAACAAGTGTTATAATAAGAATCCATTGATCATTTGATCTGGAGACATGAAACATAATGCCGTTTGGATTGTTTTCATCCCCAAATAATATTTTCACACAATCATTTGACCACCAACCCTGCCAACTGTAGCAAAAATCTGATTCTGTTCTCATATCAACTTGTGGAGGACCACACAATGCTATAAAGTGTTTTTATAGCATGCTTATGGCTCTTCTATTATTGAAACTCCATTAGTTGCTTTACTATAGAAGTCAGCGGCCCAGGTCAGCGGCCTCAGCCCTGCCGTGCATAGCATTATGGTCTTGGACCACAAGTTACAGACGAAATTAGATATTTGCACCAAATGTAAGTCAGGTCTCCACTACTAACATGCAGTCGAGTCTGTCGTCACGTGTCTGCTGTAGTGACGTTCATACTTGTATCCAACTCCACTTGGAGTAATATCATATTAGGAAGATTTGCATGACCATAAAGGATGTTACCATGGTTACTGCACAAACTGCATGAAAATGATTGGAACCGGCGGGATATGTCACATTTTCCACCAAAAATATGTTAAAAATATCAAATCGCTAATAATTGTAATTCTTGCGCTATTATTAGAAATGTGCATAATACAGTAGGCCTACCGTAAAAACTCGATAGTTAGCATCTGTGCTTACTATCGAGCACTTTTGAAAACATGAAATTGTCCGGCACTTTCCCAACTGAGCTAATGGGGTTGAAACTCAAATTTGCTTGTTCGTATGTAACTATGTGTATGATGATTTGCTCAAAACCATTAACACTTTTGTGGATGGTGCACTCCATGTTTTTATGTTTTAACAGCGCTCGACAGTAAGCACATATGCGAACTATCGAGTTTTTACGGTATGTGAATTTAATGATCTGATAGACCAATAGGCCAATAGATTGTTGCATCATGGGAGCTAGTGTCATTCAAATGAAGATTCATAGTGAAACAAAACAAGTTGAATAGCTTCACTGTTTCTCAATCAATCAATCAATTTTAAACTGTTGCGATTTGGTAGTTCACAGCAACTTGCGAATGGTAGTTAGCCTTGCAAAATTTGCCTTGATCATTTCATAGCGAGTGCGTAGAAGAATTCAAATATAACAGATATACTTTTGTAGGTCCTGTGGTTCTTGAGTTACGATGTATAATTTCACATATTAAAAAAAAGTAGACTTAATTGGTACATAACATATAATTGAACACAGAGATTTAAAAAAGATCAATTTGCGTCTGACGTCATTATGTCAATCAAACTCGAGCACGGTTTGTTTACAAGTGTCGTGATGATAAGATGCTGAACTCGGCGGTAAAACCGTGCGCCTTATTGTTAATTTTACATACAAACCATCATGTCAAAAGTAAAGTTAGGGCGTTATCATGTTTATAGTATGAAACTTTCTTTCCCAAAGGCTCCATGTCAACAATGCCTATAATGAAAGACAAAGATAAAAAACTAGTTTGCGTCTGACGTCATCTGTCAATCAAACTCGAGCACGGTTTGTTTACAATTGTCGTGATGATATGAGTTCCTGAACGCGGCGGTAAAACCGGGTGCCTTATTTAATATTAGAGAGATTGCGATTTCCAAACGTAGGTATCGGACCACAGATATTGGAACAATAGAGAGATTGCGATTTCCAAACGTAGACATCGGACGTACGTTGATCTATTCAAAACCACTCTCCTGTATCGAAGCGAGGTCACGTATTTAGCCAGTTTTGAAGATTTTCCACGTGCGAAATAAACGTAGATACATCGTTGACAATGCACAAAATTTGTCCATTTCACAATATGTTAAAGACAGTCAACATGGTCAATAAAGGTACAGCGATGTGTTGAAAATCGACTAAATTTATACGCGATGTCCATACGCAGAGATTGCCCATTGAAATGTGTGTGATACTTTGCGTACAAAAAATGACATTGCGATTTCCCATTTCGGATTCCAACGTAGAAAAAAAACGCAGATGCTACGTTGAAATATGCTGATTTTGCCTCATGTCTAAGTCCATGCAACGCGCCCAATTTTCAGGACCAATTTTTCAGGATGTAGTGATCTTTAATCTACCAAAATATATGTTTTTGGGCAAATATAATATTTAATATATTTAATCAGCATGTAGGTCAAAATTTTAGTCAAAATCAAAAGCGGCCTGTTTGAATTAGGCAGAGACTCAGCTTACTGTTATTTTTTCAATCACTATGCCCTCTATCGACCTAGATTAGATTAGATCAAATATTATAGGCTTCATTCCAGCTGACTTGTTTTCTTTCGTGAAGAATGAGCACAATCCAGTTTGGAACCGAGACTAGCAATATTTAACACAGTATTAACGTACGTACGTGAAAACGTACGTTCCACGTGCTGCGTTTGGAACATCGCAATCTCTCTAGTGTGATTTCACATTTTGGACTAAACGTAGCATTAAAACGTAAGTTCCACGTTGAAATATGCTGATTTAGGTAAAGGAAACGTAGAGAACGAGTGTTTCCCTACGAATGTGTTTTTTGTACAGGTGAGGGGTGCGCAATAATTTTGTATATCCTCGGGTGGTGAATTATTATAGTGGCAACATATTTGTTGGCAGATCCCCCTCCCCCACTTTTCAGGCATTAAAAATCCCAAATTACGTTAAATTACACCTTTTGCGGAAATTTTGCGCAAAATTTATCGACTTGCCCCCCCAATTCACTTTTCCCCCATGCCCCCGAAAAAATCCTGGTGCCGCCATTGTTTTACATAGAACCCCAATAAAGATTACGATACTGTTTTGTTTTTATGGTAATCTAATCTTCCATTTTCTTAAATTATCTTGGGGTTCTATGCGAAAATCTTGAATGCAAGCATTCTTTGGCAGTGGCCCCAAATATTTTTTCTTTCCCCTTCCCCCACTTTTCAGGCATTAAAAAACCCAAATTACGTTAAATTACACCTTTTGTGGCAATTTTGCGCAAAATTTATCGATTTCCCCCCCCCTCCGAAATTCACTTTGCCCTCCCCCATGCCCCCCAAAAATATCCTGGTGCCACTGTTTTACATAGAACCCCGATCAAGATTACGGTACTGTTTTGTTTTTATGGTAATCTAATCTTCCATTTTCTTAAATTATCTTGGGGTTCTATGCGAAAATCTTGAATGCAAGCATTCTTTGGCAGTGGCCCCAAATATTTTTCTTTCCCCTTCCCCCACTTTTCAGGCATTAAAAAACCCAAATTACGTTAAATTACACCTTTTGTGGCAATTTTGCGCAAAATTTATCGATTCCCCCCCTCCGAAATTCACTTTGCCCTCCCCCATGCCCCCCAAAAATATCCTGGTGCCACTGTTTTACATAGAACCCCGATCAAGATTACGGTACTGTTTTGTTTTTATGGTAATCTAATCTTCCATTTTCTTAAATTATCTTGGGGTTCTATGCGAAAATCTTGAAGAGGTCTACAAGAGAAATGGCAGGCTCCCTATATATTGCTCGGACCCATGTACCATGCACGATGCAGTCAAAATCGATTTATGTATTGTGCGCAGTACAGTACATGTATTTTTGTATTTCTACTCTATACGCTGGCGAAGTGACGTCATAATCGGATTAACTACCATAGCAATAGATGAATACAATTTTTGAATAGATCGCTCTGCACTACAACAGGTTGCACTCATCACCTGTCTTCAATCATTATAATAGATTGAATATACAGGGTGTCCCAGAATGATTTATACCGGGAAAGATGGAATTTTTTTAGGTATGAACGGCATTTCTATTAGGTCATATTGTTTTGCATTTTAAGTTTTACATATATTTAGCTCGGATTTTTTAGATTTTAAAAATTGGATGTTTCTATTAGAAGTTAGAGAGGATTGCGTAAAAATAGTGAATTCCAAGTTTTGACAAAGCAACCTATTTTGAAAATCTGTAAAATTACTAACCGTTCAGCACAAAATCATTTGGAAAATGTTATTCAGTATATTTGCTGTGTCCTGTTCTTACTTCTACTAAATAGTCGATATCTATCGTTTATTTATGATGTTACGAAGCAATATTTGTATGGAATACAGGATTTGCTACGCTTGAGTGACCTTAAACTACTCTTTCTTTGGTGGCAGTTTTGAAGATAATTATTGCGGTGTGTGATTTTCATCATTTGAAATGCCGGCAGAGATGGACTTTTCATAAACGTATAGAGAAGGTTCGTCCTTAGTGTCACAGCATACATTTATGTCCACAGTATATTGGCAAACCCACAGCTACGTAACGAAGAAGATTAACATTTACTGCAGAGGATCCTTGAGGAAGTTATATCCTCTGTAATAATGACATTTTTGGGTAAAAATTGTGGTAAAAATCACATAAAAAGTATGTTTTTCAACCTAAATATCGGATGTCATATTGAAATGTTCAAGTTCACTTAATCCCATATCAAGAATTATTTAGCATTATAAGCTCTACATCTGTGCCAAATTTGGTGTATGTCCTATAAAAGAATGTAGGATTTCTCCAATATATTGCACAGTGCGGCTGGACGATAGTGATAAAGGATTCATGACTTTGCACTGTAAATTACACACATGCAGTTTTCGTCCATTTTCAGTAATAGCAATGTCACGCCAAAACGAATCAAGCTATTTCCATGAAATTCACAGAATAAGTAGGAGATATGTGTGGCATTGTATTGCACTTATTAAGATTAGATACTACTCCTGGCTCTATGGTGGAGTTCGTGGCCATCTCTCTTTTACTCAATCAACCATTATTTTATTGTTGTATATGTCAAGGGCTTTCAGAAAAACTTGGGTGATCAATCTCAATATGCCTAACTTTTTCTGTAGAGGGCGCTTTTCAAAATGGCCTCCAAATTTACTACTTTTGAGTATATCTTAGCTCCAAAGGCTCATAGAGATATGATTTTGGCGTCTATGCATATGTTTTCAGGGTCTAGGAACCCGAAGAAACTACTTAGAATATGAATAAATTTTCTAATGAGGGCGCTTTTCAAAATGGCCGCCAAATTGAATAATTTTGACTTTATCTCAGCTCTAGAGGTTCATAGAGACCGGACGTTGGTGTCTAAACATATGTTTTCAGGGTCAAGGAACCCCAAAATACTACTATGTTAGACTTGGACGCAGTAGGGGGTGGACAGCCATCCTGAATTTCAAAATGGCCATCACGAAATTGTCCTTTTTATCTTCAAAAAAACTTCAAGGTTGTGAACTTGTGAAATCGACTTGTTATTTGAACCGACATTTTCTTTTTACATTTCAGGTTAAAATCTGTTCTGAAGTTCTGAAGCTGTTTCATATAACAAGACCAAGTATAGCATGTGCCAAGAGACATCACAAGATAAACTGGTCAGCACACTTAATCCTTCTTGAATTTCAAAATAATATTGTCATATTTTTGGGTGGCTTCAATCATGCTTTAATGTCAACTTTCCAGCAAGAATAGTGTAAACAAGCAATTTGCCTTAATTAATGTCAAAGAGATACAACTCTAAAACAGTACCACAGCTATACCATCAGGTTCCCAACTTTTACCCTGAAAATAGTTTTACTAGATCATTGATGATCTGTGTTGAAGTTCTATGCACTATATATATATAACCAATGTTGTGAACTCGCCATTTGTATCACCCTTATTATAATTCAGGTTAAAGTCAAAAGAGCCCTTATCAACGATGGAATCCATTCAACTATCAAGTCAAGCAAAGTCAAGTCCTGAAGCTGTTTGCTGCTTGGGATTCCACTAATTACCTACGATGGAGTACAGTGTATCTAGAGGATGCAAGAAACCTACCTGAAACAGCCCCAACAGTTTATAGTCACTTTTCAGATGGACATTCCTTCTCAATTAAGGACAAACCCGGGCGCTTCTCAGCAGTTGGATCAGAAGTTGGAGCAGACCATCAACCTTTCATCACAATGCAGCGATGGTGTCATTGGACATTCCAAGCAGAAACAGTACATCGCTCAATGGGATCTTATCTATCATGAAATGATGGCTGTGAAAAACCTACACAGAGAATTTACTGGTGTCAACGGGAGTACCTCGGAGGCATGGCACCATCATGAGTCATCATCTTCAGTCACTATCAAACAAGAAGGACACGTTCAAGAGATGATGAAGTTCATTGAAAAGAGAGGGTCACCGTTCTCTGCAGAGTGCCCCACAGAGCTCCACAACTTCGTCACCAAGCAGGTGATGACATCAGAAATCAGAAACGATGTACTAAATGCGTCTGAAAAGGGAAGAACAAATACCAGGCTTTCCACAGTGAAAGGATAATCAAGAAATCTGTAAACCTGAGAGACACTATTCACAGAGGGAACCTTAAAACAATGGCCTTAATCAACGAAAAACCCAAGAGAACAGTTCAGAAAGTCATCGCAGCCATGAATATGACTGACAAATCCATCGAAGTGGCTATAGAGATAGAGGTCTTGGCACTGATGATCTTCTGACATATGTACCTTCCCCATTGCTGTTTGGTGGTGACGGTTTAATGACCAAACCAGAAAAAAGCCAAATTGTTCGGGAATTAGAGGAAACCCTCGAGCCTGATGACTATAATTTGCTACCGGCATAAAGATGATTCAGCCTTCCTGATTGATGTCATGGCAGCAATCCGCAGAGTGCCTCTATCAGGACTTACAAGTTTCTCTGATCTGCTCTCAAAGTTTGCAGAAACAACCTCTCTGTATCATCACCATGGCAGATGTGATTATATCTTTGACATTTACCATGACGACCCATCGGTGAAAGGTACAGAGAGGTTGAGGAGATGCCTCGCAACTCCAGTGGTACTGAGCTCAATTGAGCTATCTACACCAATTCCAAAGGACATGTCAACGTTCTGGCCGTCAAGCCAAAATAAACTGCTGCTGGAAACACAAGTGTGTGCATTCTTGCGTGATAGGTCCATGGAAATGCATAAAGAGCCAACTGTTCTTAGCCAGCTATGCATTGACAGTGGCAAATGGAAGTACATAAAGATCCATAATGGAACATAATATAACATGCAGCACCTGCAGTCTCGAGTTGATGAGGCAGATCTCCGTATACCCATGCATGTCCTAGATTGTGTCCGAGCTGGTCACAATACATGCGTTGTTATATCCAACGATACTGATGTAACAGTTGCCCTGCTGTTTTATATGGCTACCTTTCTTCACGAGGGTCTTCAGGAACTGTGGGTAAGAGCAGGGAGAGGCAACACTACCCGTTTTGTACCTCTCCACATTCTGTATGCAAGATTTTCTGAAACCCCTAAAAGAGAGATGGCCACGAACTCCTCCATAGAGCCTAGAGTATACACTGTTGACTATATATTTTTGATATTTTGTTCAAACACGGCATAAAGGGGGTGACACTAAATTCACGGTTGTTCTATTAGCAACGCAAAACCTATGAAAAATTCCGCTGGTTTACTAGCTAGAAAGTGAGGCCAGTTATCGATCCGTTATGAATAATTCATGTTCGACCCCTTGGTTCATGTTAATTGATATGGGCAAATAACAACGTTGTTAGTTTTGCGAACTTTGCCTGTTCAATGAGAGTATATCGCGCCTCCAATACATCTGGGCACAAACCAGGCGAAAACGATCCAGTTTAATGTAATGGCGGACGGGTAGTCCCATCAGGCACCAGTGATATGTTTTTTCAATGAAAGTCTACTAATTTGATATGAAATGACATTTTGCAATAGCAAAGTCAAAATTAGGACTTGCTGTCAATAATATGAAGAAAATATGTGACAGAGGCAAGGTGTGAAATACAAGTAGTATTTGAAGTTACAATAACCTTTGATACCCGACCTGACCTTCCATCATGGCGCCTTATTCGTCTTATGTATTTCTATTATGCTCTCAAGTAAAATAAAATACCAATCTGCACTAAGCAGACAGAATGTTACTTGGCTCCCAGCATGAATTATTGATTTTATACGGAGGTAAAGAAATGCACAGTGTATGTGCAAGCCGTGCAACAATACAACAATAGGCCTATGGTAAATCTGAATAGTGATCACATGTTGACATATCATGTGTTCGGGAAATCACGTGGCAACATTTTAAGATGTCAGGCTTGTTTACTAGTTAATTGCCATTTGTACTCTTTATTATTTATCTTTGTTAATTAACATATATTTTAAATGCTGATAAATCGTGGTTGGCTGTCCATGATATCTGTTAAATTCAATGTTTTATGAATATAATTCTACCACGCAGAGGGGGTCACGCAGGAGAATTACACACCTACTGACTTAGCTAGATTTTGAAGTTATGCTCTTCAAATTCATGTAAATTTCAAAGTTTATACACTTAATATATTTAATATGATACTAATTTTGTGTAACCAACTGGTACACGAAATATACTAGCTTATTACCTATACAGAAAGGTGATTTATCAGCCTTCACTCAGCAATTTGACATGCCCGGCATATGCAGCCATTCTCCGTCTGGATAACATGACTGTCGCCCTCAATACGTTTGTTTGAAATGACTGACTATAGGACATAGCGCCACCACATGAGCGTTGGTTAAGTATGTGGCCTCACTGCGATGCATAGCTACGTAAAACCGTACGTATTAACGTACGTAAAAACGTACGGTCTACGTCTACGTTTGGAAAATCGCAATCTCTCTATTGTTAATTTTGCACTTACAAACATACAAACCATCTCAAAAGTTAGATCTTTATAGTAGGAAACTTTCTCTCGCAAAGGCACCATGTCAACAATGCCTAGAAAGTTGCGTAATTTTCGCCATTTTCTGTATAGAAAAGTTGCTTTTTGCTTTGTAAAAGTACGTAATTTTTCGCCATTTTCTGCAATTCCTTTTCTCCGATCGGCACCAGATAAATCGACCTTCCTTTTACGCAAATTCAGGGCTACGTACATTTCATGTGAGAGCAGCCTATGCATGGAATAATTTATCTCCGGTAGTTAGAGCAGAGTTGGAGAATATTTCAATAGGCCAATTCAAATCAAAAATTTACCAAGCTCCTGTTTGAAAAGTTTATCCTTGAGTATATTGTAATTTTCATTCAATTTCATTATTATCACATAATTTTTTTTGTTGTATTTCTAGTAACTTGATACCTTTCTTTTTTTTTAAATGTGTACATCTTGTGTAAATTTTAATTATGTCTGTATATATTATAATGTACTTTGTATGAGGGCCTGCTTGGAAAGCAGTGCTTGTCACTGAAGCTGTTTTACCCTCAATAAAGAAAGATTTCTATCTATCTATCTACCAATCAAAGATCGTAGGGAATTTGGTTGACAGGGACGACTGGACGTCATACGCAAACTAGTCTTTTTTTTTATCTCTGTCTTCTTTTATAGTGAAAACGGTTCCGATCATTCTGGAATCTTCAAAGTTTAATATCTACTTACATCACATTTCGTTCCCTGCCAGGGATCATAGCAGACACAAATGAAATTTCCCTTTCCACGCTTGTCCTCTTTACAATAACCATGACCGGAACATTGATTAGTGTAAACCATACAAAACTCGAAAGAATCTCTGGTCTGAAGCATATCTAGCACTTCACGAGCTGTAATAAAATAAATTTAAACACAATATACTTATCTAATATGCCTGCTCTCTTGCACGATACATTTTAAGCCACACTCTTTTAAAATGAGTTTGGTCGGGGGTTTTTTGGGTTTTTTTGTTTGTTTGTTTTTGTTTTGTTTTGTTTTGGGGTTTTTTTCGCTTTTTTTTTCAAACCTGATTTTTTTGTTATATTTTATTATTTACTAACACCTAATCGGATTCAGCCAAATTCTTTTTGTTTTTCGGACAACAGAGCAAGTTTGAATTAAATTTAAATACCCATAGAGCACCACAGTAATAGCTGTCCAGAAAGCTTCCTTTCAATTTTTACAAAATACTATTATTTGATTGGCATCGTCACGGTAAGCAAGTGACAGACGGGACAGACTGTTCCTTTATTTGGAATTAAAGTGAATTCATGATTGAATGATACAATTAATGTTAAAGGGGCATTTCGTGATCCACAGCCTCATCCCCCACTTTTCTCAAAAAAGTTGAGATTTTTATATCACTGGAAACCTCTGGCTACATAATGTTTATGTACAAAATATTTCTTGCAGATTAAGGGCTGGGGTATGAACGTTTGGACAGTATTTATTGTGGGACATTAGAGCACATTAGACATATCGAATTGCATTCTGAATACGAAGAATGTCCTTCTGATATCAAATAATTTTCATTTTTTGAAATTTGAAATTTAATACACATTTTATGGCAAATCATTAAAAATTGATATTTTTGATATTTAATAGTACTTGAAGTAAAATTTATAAATCTGATGATTTATACTTAAAGTGTATGTAGGTGGGATGAAAAGCCGACGATCAATTGAAAATTTGGACCTTTCGTATTGAAGATATGGATTTTTTTCCCCAAAACACCAAAAAAAATTAGGTCTTTTTTTTTTTATATTTCATATCTTCAATATGAAAGGTCAATATTTTCAATTGACCGTCGGCTTTTCCTCCCTGCTACATACACGTTAAGAATATATCATTAGATTTAGATAATTTACTTCGAGGACTGTTATATATCAAAAATTTGAAAAATATCGAATTTTTATAATTTGTCATAAAATTTGTATTATATTGTGATTTTCAAAAAATGAAAATTATTTGATATCAGAAAGACATGCTTCGTATTAAGAATGCAATTCGATAGGTCTGAGGTGCTCTCATGTCCCACAAAAAATACTGTCGAAACGCAATACACGCTCATTTTGGATCCCTTAATTCGTTTTGCAAAGATATCGTGAAATTTGAATTTCGTTCTGGTGCACCAGAACGAAATTACAACGCATTGTCTATGGAGCAGTGTAATACACATAATCATGCATAACTCGCAAACGCAAAATCGGAATCAACTGAAATTTTGGGAATAGGCTTTTTCGTGGATATGTACTGAAAAATGTCATAAAAAGAGGATGCTAGGATCACGAAATACTCCTTTAAATCAACCCAACTTCTCAACGACTAGACCGGACTTTTCTCGTAATTGAATCGACTGGGCTGGTTACGCGCCTACTAGGGGACGTTTAATTAAGTTTATCAGACTTCATTATAAAAGTGTATTATTTGTTACGTTGCCTTTGCCTTATACAATGTCTGTACGCTCACTCCACAAATTCCTTAAAGTGGAAATGTTCGTAATTTTGTGTTTTTACTGGGGGAGGAGGCAAGAAAAATATTTGGAGGGCAACCCCCCCCGCCCGTAGTGCTGCCACTGATAGGTACATAAGAACGTTCACGGAAATGACTTTCGCCTGTAGCGTATGATTGTCAAATATTGATAGTTTAATTATATGGCGTACATGGTGTATATACGAGGGAGTAGTATATACACTACCATAGCTGTATAAAATCAAGCCAGGATAATGACCTTTAACCCGGAAATTAGTATATATTTAATATAAAATATTAAATATAGTATTGTTTTTAGGATGCGATCAAAAAGAAAACTTTGAAATCTCTTGAAATCTCTTTTAAAACGCCGCCTTTTTTTCTTAAACCTAAAACGGGGTATTTTTACACTAACATGGGTTTAAAGGATTGGGAAGATCTTGTGGGGTATGCCAGTTTAAGATATGATTTTTTATTTTAGCTGAGGGGTGTTTTTGTAAAAGGGGATTTGGGTGTGTTTGTTCTTGATGGTGTGTGGGGTTTCTTTCTTTTTTTCTGTCTTTCTTTCTTTCTTTTTTTCTTTCTTTTTTTCTTTCTATATTACATAATAGCGGAGCTGCTCAACTCCACTAATATTACACATTCATTCCATTCATTAAAGGTTTATTACACAATTGTCATAGCAGTATAAAAACTGAAATGCAACAATTTTACAAAAGAACACGCATATAAAATGTTAAAATACATAAGTATAAATGCTAAAATACAATGTACATATAAATACAGCAAAAACATGAAGAAAAGAGCAAATTACATGGTAAAACATCCACACATTCATTTTCACCCATTCATCCACATGTACACCCCCACACGCACCCCTGCATCCCATATCCACTCCTAAACTATCACTATCACAAGATCACACCCACTGACCTTACACACCACTTATTCAAACTCTATCTCTACTCATGCACTAGTGACTACATACTCAAACTCCTTCTCGGCACACACATACTTTCAAAAATTAATTACTTAGCATATTAAGATCATATTAAATGAGAGAAAATATATTGCACATAATAATGTTTATAAAATTTGGTGGAGATGGGAGTGAAAATGCAAATAGCCTTGTAAAATAATTAAAAAGCTAAAAACTAGGAGTCTTTTTATTCCACATATTGGCCATGTACACCAGAGGGCTTTTCTGACAACGCAATGTTCTACACCTTGGTACCGACAATTGGTCAGAATTTCTTAAAACTCTGCCATGAATGGTGCTCTTCTTTGGCGGTACCCAACTATGGAAACGCTCAGATTTGAAAAGCGAGTTGAAAAACTTCAAACATTGTTGCTCACGTCTCTCATACATGGTTGGTAACTTACAAAGCTCAAGTGCCTCATCATAGGTTGTATACTGCTTGCCAACAATGATCCTACATGCTCTCTTCTGGATTCGTTCCAAAGCGGCACTTTCGTCGATGGTCAGACCAGGGTGCCACACAGGGCAGCATACTCAGCTAATGGGCGTACGAACCCAGAAAAGATAGTAATAAGATCATCTGTTGGCAAGTTGAAGCGTTTGAGAAGTTTAAGCATATACAGTCTACCATTTGCTTTTTTTTAGCACTTCAGTGACATGGTTACCCCATTTCAGATCAGAACTTACATGGACACCAAGTATTTTTGCAGCTGAAACAGACTGAAGGGGAACATTAGCAATCATAAGTGGTTGGTCAACTGGGTTTTTTCTCAAGAATGACACTTTCATAGAAGCACACTTTAAAGGGTTAAGCTTCATGTGGTTTTGCACCGCCCAATCCTGGAATTTGTCAAGATGAGTCTGCATGTTAGATGCATCATTACGTGCTCTCGTCTCAACCAAAGTTAAATCATCGACATATTTCAATGTCGTAATGGAATTGTCCATAGCGGCATCATTAACTACGGTGACAAAACCAAGTGGGCCAATGCGTGTGCCTTGGGGCACACCACCTTTCAACTTAACCCAATCACTATTTTGACCACGGTACCTAACACTCTGTTCTCTTCCATCAAGAAAACTGGCAATCCATGTCACTACTGACGGACGTATACCAAGGGATATAAATTTATTGATGAGCACATTGTGGTTTACTAAATCGGTTCCCGTATTGATTGGGATCTATAGATTTCTCTAAGTCCTCTAACAACCACTTTGCCATAAAACCCTCTGCAACTTTGGCAAAGTGGTCAGTTAGAGAGACTGGTCTCAGTTTCTCCCAAGTAGCGGGTTTAGACTTTGGAATCGGGACTACAACAGCCCTCTTCCACTGGGGTGGTACTGAACCTTCAAAGTATGATTGATTGAGGATTTCGGCCAGGGGTTTACTGAGTTCATAGGAGAACTCTCTAATGAGCCTGGCAGAAATACCGTCTGGACCACCGGCTTTTCCAATTTTTATTTTCTTCAGCATTTCATAAACCTCGTAGTCATGAACAGTAGGGCATGGGTTTGGATCTGGTCGATAAGCAGGAAGCTTAGCGGTATCAAGCACATCAAGGTCATTAGAAACTGATGCAAAGATGTTGTTGATGCTGTTCGCAACGGCTTCAAAGTCATTAGCATCAACACCTGGAGGGGGCTGAATGGTTGATTCAGAGTTGCTCAAATTTGCCATGACCTTGATTTGCTTGTACCACTCAGCTGGATTTGCTTTTTTATGGCGTTGAACCCTGGTTTTATAGTGCTCTTTCTTTGCCTTTGCAATTTCACGACTAATTTTATTTCGCAAACGTTTCCATTTTCGCGACCTATGCTCACGGTGGAAAACCTGTTGTCTCTCATCTATGAGGCGTTTTATGTAACTAGTCATCCACGGATTATCAGCGCTGTGCACTTTCATGGTCTTAAGTGGAAAGTATCTATCAATGCCTTCCTGAAGGGTGGTATAAAAGGCATTACATTTTTCCACTGCACTTGTTTTTTCATACACTTCAGACCAGTTACGCTCTCCAATCCAAATTCCAAACTCTCTCATATTTGAACACAACAGCAGAGCTGCTCAACTCCACTTATATTACACAACAGCGGGGCTGCTCAACTCCACTTATATTACACAACAGTGGAGCTGCACAACTCCACTAATATTACACAACAGCGGAGCTGTTCAACTCCGCTATTTTTCTTCTTTAGGAGTTTTAAACTTTGTTATGTATATATTTACAAGCGGAGCTGACAACTCCGCGTTTGCTTTGTAATGTAAGAAAATAATACTAGTGTTGTTAACACTAATAATACCCCGTATCTAACCCCTGCCTAACAACGGCCAATGTTGCTCCATTAATAAGAGCCTTAAAAAAAATTCAACGACCCAAAATTTCAACGAAGACATTCCTTCAAAATCCCATATTTTTTTTCATCATTTTTCAAACCAAACATTTTTACCATTTGTTTTTCATCATTTCCCAAACCCAACATTTTTCACCATTTTTTTCACCATTTCATCATCATAAAACCCACACTTTTTCACCATTTGTCATTTTATTTACCTTCAAGCACCCCTTTTTTACTATTTTTCTTTAAAAAAATAAAAAATAAAAAATAAATATATTTTGTATATATATAGCATGAACCAACTTTCAACGAAAACAAATTCAACGAACCAATATTCAGAAAACCAACAAACTGCACTATGCACCACATTCAAAGAGATAGGATTGCGGTCTAAGAAAAGACTTTCTTACCATCTCCTACTTGAAAATACTTTTGAAAATAACTTATTATCAGATTACACCAAAGGCAACCTAGGTCTAGATTTAGAACCTTTAGAAGGTCTGCAAATGTTTATAGATGACATTTACGTATATGGCTACCTTTCAAACTCGAACCTTGTGGATAAAGGTGGAAAAACACTCTTATCAACAGGCGAAACAGGACATGCAAAGAGAGTAGTAGCTGCCATTCAAGTGTGTATTGGTGCTTCATTTGGTGTTGGAGAAGCATTCATTCCTGTACAAATAATTCAAACAATGCTTACAGGCACACATGGGATAGTAGGAAAACGATAGAATCAATAGAAAGAAAAACAACTAACCAATGCATAGACCAATGGACATATATCACAAATGAAAAACCTGCCGCATGTTTTGTAGCCAAACTAGATGTTTCAAAAGTCCCAATACAAAAACTGCACCAACACTTAGACACCTTTCAAAGACATCTTCTAGCCATTGGATTGCGTCGATTACACACAGGACTTTTCAGGCACACTCCACCGTCCCACCCTTGTAAACTTCCTCATGAGTATGGGCTACAACAACCAAGGTGATTTCATATCCCCATTTGACAATGACACCTCAACAATTCTAGAAAACACATCATCCGTAGGCAACAACGTATGTACATGGATTTCTTCCAAAAATGGTAAAACAGTTCGCGTCAAACTTTATAACAAATAGTATCTAATTTCGAAGGTGAAGTACAATCCCAATTTGGTGGCCATCTTGCAGACTATGCTGACTGCAGCAATGAACACATGAAGCAAACATTTACACACCACAAAGTACAAGAACGAGGCTGCACAAGAGTTGAAATTTCCTTGTATGCTTTTTGTATGCTCATTAAAAAGTTCTACCTGTTGGGTCATAACTTTTTGTTACAAGGTAGCTACTTGAAAATTTGCATACATAGTTTGTAATGTCACAAGTGGTGAAAAAATCAGGTCAAGAATTGTTGGTGACCTGAAACCCACAGTAAGATATGGTTCACCGGAAACGATCAAAATATGTACAAGATTTACAAAGGCCTCTCAAGTACAGTGTGTTGAAGATCCCATAATTATTCCATTTGGTCATGTTATACAGTAAAAACTGTAGGTTTACTTGAGACTTGCACAAAACTAATTGAACAAATAGCCAGTGTAATAAAAATTAGTATAAATGACCACAAAAACAGTTTATGAAGATATTGACTTTAATAAAACATGGTGTAAAATGGTGGCATAATGTCGAATTAAATTTACTTATTTGAATGAAAAATGTGTTATAGTAGCTTTAACTTTTGTATTTTATCTAAAGGCGCAGCTGGAAAAGTCACGCAGTAGGGATGGACA
The DNA here is from genome assembly GCF_039555335.1 of Amphiura filiformis. Lineage (NCBI taxonomy): Eukaryota > Metazoa > Echinodermata > Ophiuroidea > Amphilepidida > Amphiuridae > Amphiura > Amphiura filiformis. The sequence goes on from NC_092630.1 coordinate 37,329,379, forward strand.
CTATGCTGATTATCATTACCTGAGATGTTACAAGATATCCCTCCAAAAATTGGAATTCTGGGTAATTTCTGTCCATCAAAATTTTACTTTTCCAGTCACAGATGATGTTTTGGACTGTAAGGTGTATTTTCATTCAAAATTTATATTGTTACTAATATGATTTTTTGTATAAAGAGGGAAGTTCGTACATTGGTTGCACGAATGTTTTCAAGTGCAATATCCAAAGATGCGTCACCGTTTCCGATGTACCATATCTTACTGTGTTTTTCAGGTCATCAACACAAATCTGAAAATGGTCTTAACCTGATTTTTTCACCATTTGTAGGTGATATTACGAACTATATATATGCACATTTTCAAGTAGCTACCTATAACAAAACAAACGTCATGACCCAAAAGGTAGAACTTTTGAACGACCCTCTTAACTTGCACTGCATTCAATTCGGCTGAATGGCGGTGAAATTATTCTGTAGGTACGATAACTTAATGCTTATTGATTTTTAATTTATCCATATTTTGCTGCAATTACATGCACTTACGCAACTTTGAAAAGTACACTAGGACTCGAGTCGCTTACCTAAATTTCTTGTTTCTAAGTCAAATTCTTCGAGATATGTAATAAATGATGTAAATAAGATGTTAATAGCGGTATTGCGTTCAATCACAATGGTTCATTATGTAAAAAGAGACCGTTTTAAACAGTGTTGAAAGTGGCATCTGAGTCCATAGGAGTCAGATCTCAAACAATACAGTAGGCCAGGCCTATGCATGTGTTTGTTGAAGAAAACCTGACTGCTATCCATACTGCAGTTACTGTCCGTTTTCCTATACACAATATACATGTGACCTTTACAAATAGTGTATGTTAGAAGTATAGGGGAATCCAAATTCACGCATTCCTACACCTGACTAGCAGCCTTTAGTTGGGTAGCCGTCGCCTACAATGCACTCAAAATGTGAAATGATTCGGCCTTGGCGGAAATTTTAAACTGCATTTCATCACCCGTTTTACACCTTACGCGAAATAACAGGTAGACAAAAGAATGATTTAAGTTTACAAGACAATACAGTTCCCTTCGACAAAACACACAGCTTCTATATACATGGTCTATTCGCTGTTGAAGTGACATAATAATCGGATTAACGACACGCGGTATCTATGCATTGATCTACTTGCGAACAAAAGGACTATGTATGAATAGATGCGACGGGATTACCTGCGGAATTATCTCCATTATATATATTATTAGCTATTATTCTATTAACCCTCCTCGTCCTTGAATCTTCTCTAGGTGTTAGGCGGGTTTTATTTGCACAATTGGACGCTCAAAACACCAGGTTGGTGCTAGCGGCTACCCAAAGATGGCCGACCAAATCCTGACCATGACTTGGCTCGTTGGATTCGTCTATAGACGAATCCAAATCCACGCATTCCTACACCTGACTAGCAGCCTTTAGTTGGGTACCCTTCGGCTACAATGCACCCAAAATGTGAAATGATTCGGCCTTTGCGGAAATTTTAAACTGCATTCCATCACCCGTTTTACACCTTCTGCGAAAACACAGGTAGACAAAAGAATGATTAAAGTTTACAACACAATAGGCCCTACAGTTCCCTTCGGCAAAACACACAGCTTCTACATGGTCTTTTCGCTGTTGAAGTGACATAATAATCGGATTAACTACACGCGGTATCTATGCATTAAACCATATCATTCTGATCACTCGCACATGTACGATAAGTATCTTTGAAAAAAGCGGTATTGTATTCAATCTATGATTGCAGACATACACAGGTGATGAGTGCAACCTGCGTGTAGTGCTTGTACCAGAATATCTTGGTTATCAGGCTTCAGGAAACCACCGAAAATACAGAAAAAAACTAAATAAACATGATCAATAATCATCACTTCTCTGAAAAAATGCTAACAATCATAAACTTATAGGCCTATATTTACATTGGGGGGGGGGGGGGGCTTTAATACTTTCCAACAAATTATCTATAGAAACATTTGAAATATTTCCAATTCCAGCGTGGGTTTTGATCAACCATGTCGGTCTCATACACCATATCAAACGCTACAAATGGATGTACTTGCGAACAAAAGGACTATGTATGAATAGATGCGACGGGATTACCTGCGTAATTATCTCTATTGTATATATTATTCTATTAACCCTCCTCGTCCTTGCATCTTCTCTAGGTACAATGGGGCGCTCGAAACACCAGGTTGGTGCTAGCGGGTACCCGAAAATGGCCGACCAAATCCTGACCATGACTTGGCTCGTTGGATTCGTCTATAGGCAATTGCCTAGTTAACGTCACTGTGTGAAAAATAACCGGCCAATATTTAAAGTATTCTCCAAACTTCTAGAAAATATATTTCTCTAACATGACCTAAAATTACAGCTAGGTTAGATGTTCAGAAATATTTGCACTTTGGTAAAATATGAGTGAGGGCAAGGCATAGCTAGCCAACTCCCCGTGTTAATTGAATGGAGATTTGACCGAAAATATTGGTAAACGGGCCGCTCACTTCTGAAGGATGCCACAAGAAAACGGTACAAGCTACATGTAAAGTATTCTCTGTCAATCTTTATGATGAGTTTCTTATATAGTATGCCGAAATTGGGTACTGTAGGTGATTGACAAAAGCTCGCACTTTGCTGATGAGTAAGTGACAGTGAACATGAAAGTCAGCGCCCATAACCCAAGTTAGTAGCTAGTTAGTGGAGGCCGTCGCGGGACTGATTATTGATTATTGAAGTGCCTTATTTGGTCATGAGAGCAGCTCATCACCTAGGCACGGACCGTAATTAATAGATACGCACGATTTAGGGCAAGAAAAAACCCGGGACACTTTTGGAGACATCATCATCATCATCATCATCATCATCATCATCATCACTTTCTACATTTTTTCTAAACAACATACTGTTTTAATAAGATTTTTTTCCTTAAAATGCATGTAACAACTATAAGTATTGTTTAGAGCGTGATGAAATAAAACATCACGATTTTCATCACAAAACAAATATAATGCATAAGAAATCGTTTGTTTTAGAGCGTGATGATGAAATAAAACATCACGGTTTTCATCACGAAACAAAGTAATACATAAGAAATAAATTTTTCGTGAGTGATGAAATAAAACATCACGATTTTCATCACGAAACAACGTAATACATAAGAAATCGTTTGTTTTACAGCGTGATGAAATAAAACATCACGATTTTCATCACAAAACAAAGTAATAGGCCTACAAAAGAAATACATTTTTCGAGAGTGATTAAATAAAACATCACGATTTTCATCACGGAACAAAGTAATACATAAGACATCGTTTGTTTGATTGCAATCAACCGCGACAGTTCGTCTCACACACATAACAATGCACTGCGATCAAATAGGTTAATGACAACATTTGATTGAATGAACTGCACGTACTGCGCCATGATTACGGTGAAGGAAACTGGTTCAAATCCTTTGTTTGGACCCAATCAATAATTTCACGCACAGCCTCTATGCAAATTAGAGTTTACACACGATGCAGCTGGGGTGATCGATCGAAGCTGGTTGCCGTTAGTGATCGAATGCATGAGCTTATACAGGGAGCTTATATAGATGATGTGACTTCTGACGTCAATGCCTGACAGTATGCGCACGCATCATCACAATTTCCATTGTTTTTTGCCTGGCAGTATGCGCGCGCATCATATTTTGGTCAGGGCTCGTGTTTTTAAAACTCCCGCCACATCACAATAACACTATTAAACAGTGTAGTGGTAGCATGGGGTTCATCCAAGCATAAAGATGATACCAGTCCCTTGCCTTTGTTGATAAACATTGAGGTCACCTCATCTATACGCTGGCGAAGTTACGTAATAAATCGGATTAACTACCATAGCAATAGGTGAAAACAATTTTGAACATATCGCGCTGCACTACAAGCAGGTTGAACTAATCACCTGTGTATGTCTGCAATCATAGATTGAATACAATACTGGTCTTTTCAAAGATACTAATCTTACAGGTGCAAGTGATCAGCATGATATGGTTCAATGCAGAGGTACCGAGTGAACGTGTCAGTGCAGCGCGGTATATTCAAAAATTGTTTTCACCTATTGCTATGGTAGTTAATCCGATTATTACGTAACTTCGCCAGCGTATATGCCCTGCATCATTTTATCGATTGGTTCCAAACAAAGGATTTGAACCGGTGTCCTTCACCGTAGTTATGGCGGAGTGCAGTCCATTCAATCAAATGTTGTCATCAACCTATTTGATGGTAGTGCAGGGTTATGTGTGTGAGACGAACTGTCACGGTAGATTGCAATCATGCTTTTGTTGAATGCATTTGAGTATTCCGCCATATTTACGGGATGATACGTCACATGCAAGGCCTCTATTTGCTTTACTGCATCGATTTACTGGATTAATTTCCTGTTAACTGGGTTTAATGCCACAAAGGTCGAATCGGGTTTGCCGTGGACCGTAAGTGCATCATGCATGGAAATGCTGCTATGGAATCAGGTGCAACTTTTACTACGGCCTCTTTTCTTACACAATTAACCAGTGTGACTGAACGCAATAATGTGTGACGCTATAAATTGGTCCACATGGGTAAAACAAAAAGGGCTATACATATCTTTTTGCATTTTGTATTTTAAAAAGTATTAGGGGGGAACTTATAAGTTGTGGACTGTATATTTTGATTGGTTTGACTCTGGGGTTTGACTATCGGATCCACAACTTATAAGTCCCCCCCCCCATACTTTATTCAAATGAGTCAAAAAGTATCTTAAGAAATGTAAAAATGTGAAAAAGATATGTATTAGCACTATTAGTTTTACCCTGTGGGCCAATTTATAGCGTCACACATCATTGCGTTCAGTCACAATGGTTAATTGTGAAAGAAAAGAGACCGTTTTAAAATTGCACCTGAGTCCATAGCAGTCCGGTTTCCTTTACCAAACATATGAATAGGCCTCAGTGGCCTACTGTATTGTTTTATAGTTGACTCCTATGGACTCAGAGGCAACATTTAACATTGTTTAAAACGGTCTCTTTTTTAAATGAACCATTGTGACTGAACGCAATGACATGATGACGTGTGACGCTATAATTTGGTCCATATGTGTAAAACAAATAACGTTTGCATTTTGTCAAATATTTTGTGAATTATTTTAAAAGTATTTAGGGGGAACAAAATGAATGAATGAATGAATGAATGAAGGAAGGACGGAATGAAAGAATGAATGAATGAATGAATGAATGAATGAATGAATAATTAACTAACAACGATAAAATATTGGGTCTACATAACTAAAACAAACGTAGCAACAAGTCCCTCGTATTTGTAGCTGAGCCAAATAAAGTCATCACTATAAGCCACAATACTAGTAATCTAATTTAGTACAATAACACGTATATTTAACAATCATAGATCACATGTTGGTTGTATGCATTTGTTTTTCCTTTTACTTTTTGGAATTAACCCGAACCACATGCTATGCATACTTCATTCTTTTATTTGGCGTTACAGTTAGATTGCAGTAGTATAAAACTACGATTTAAATACTTTTGTTTAATGCCAAAGGAAACTGAAGAGAAAAGGACAGAAACGAAAAGAATCTGCACCTAAGGCAATGTTGTTGACATGGCAGTTCGGTGTTTACTCTTAACTCGTGCACTTTTCAACTTACTCAATCTTCCTTTAATACAAAAAGTTTTTCATAAAATGGTTTTTTTAAATATGTAACAATGTAAACGCTTCCTTTGCGTGTATACTAATTCCATTAATATGGTGCTACCTCGAATTTCTCTCTTCAACATCAGGGATTTCGATTCAGTTCCCTTGATTCTGCTTTAAGACATTCTTTTCTGGTCTGATTTTCTTGAGCAATTTTTCATCACACTGAAGGAAACACTTTCATTATGGAAATTTAAATATTTTTTTTTACTGAAAATGCAGTAAATACAATATGATAGCGCATTCCAAAATTAATATACTTCTCATTGCAATCTATTGTGGAATCGTTATGGACATCATTATACATGTAATACTACAATATATACCATAGACGTAATGGAAGAAACTTGATTTAGACACAGCCCGGGCGTATTGTATATGCTATCAAACACTTGATTGACATACATACCGTTCTCAGCAAATGCATTCTGAGCAACCAGCAGACAACCCAAAGCAAACAACATGTATTTCATGATGATTTTGTTCTGCAAAATGCGAAATTGAATAATATTAAACATTCAAAAGGAAAATTTTAAAAAAATCATATTTTTCATTAATTCATTCACACGTATTCGCGATTCCATTAATCGCTATTGGACTGTGGCTTCCGTTAAGGATAATACACAACAAATCGTTGATTCTTGAGTATTAATCCACGAGGCGTTAGCCGAGCGGATTAATTTCAAGAATCAACAATTTTGAGTGTATTCGCTGACATGCACATACACATCTAGGCCACGGTGCATAAACAAATTCAAAGCAAAAACACAATGTAACAAAACAAAACAAAGGGAGTCAGTGGAGTTGCTTTAAAAACGGAGTCGCGTGATCGCGTTTTGATGCAGAAAAAATGAGTTTGCATCCCAATTTTGAAGGCGCTGAAGTCTGTCAATATGGGTTGTGTTTGTTCCCAGCAGAAGAGCATTTCCGTAATACACGTGTGGAGCACGTGTGGCCGAGTGGATAAGGCGCCCGACTCATAATCCAGGTTGCGAGTTCGAACCTCGCTTGTGTCAACGTGTTGTGTCCTTGGGCAAGGCACTTTATCCTCATTGCCTAGGGGGGTGGGGTGGGGTTGGATGTTTGTGTAGTTGTTTGTTTCAATGTTGCAATATTGGCGCTGAGTAAGCTGCTGTCTGCAAATTGCATTGTGTCCGTTCAGGTGTGTTTAATGTAAATTCCATTTCGTGCAGTGCCATCCTATTGTGTCCACCATATCTCCAAAAGGCTAATACGAGCCTCTCGTGACAGTGTCATCCTTATTCAAAAACAAGTCTGGCCTCCATAAGGTAACACGGGGCAATTTACATGATAATACAATAAAAACGGGTGATACTAGGTATGAATGGTTGTGGAATCAATCTAGAGACCTGTCTCTCTGATAGTTTAGTTGGAAGAAGCGGCAACCGTGCACCCTCGTAAATCAACTTCTAATATACGTCTGCAGATCAGCAAAATGCGTAGAAAAAACAATAATATGGGTCATATGCCATTTAACAAGGCTCCAGTTTCAAAATTACTCCAATTTTGTTAAATACCACGCCACAGTATTTCTCTGATCATTACGATTCAGAAAAAGTATAATTTGACATATCTGCAACATATATATGCAATACAAGTCAAAAATAAGGGGGTAGTTAATTTTTTTGGCCACACAGGTGCCAAACACTAAAAGTACTCTGATTTCAATTGACCTTTATTACCGGCAATCAATAACAAAGCATTCTAGGCCAAGCTATTCCTTATTTGACAAAACTTTGCATGACGAATAATTTGAGACCATTTTCATCGAAATTGGAAAATTTTTAACATTGTTTTAAAATTGTCTATTATACATTAATATTGTACCCTAAAAACGTGGACATTTGGGTGATATATTGATGTAGTTACAGGCCCTAGCTTGTCCCGATTTGCAACACTCCAAAACATGGCGAGTCGAGTAAAAGTGAAATCCCCAAAAGGAATATTTTAGCTTATTTTGCAGGATGCTATCGAATCATTCTACGAATCGTAAGTAAAACTATAGTATATAAACCTAGCGCTCTTAGCTCGTCTGAGATCCCAGGTATTCGTCAGTTAACCTGCAAATAACTTCGGTAAAACTTACAAATTTGTGCCAAAATTGGCGTTAACTCGTTACCGTGGAAAATTTACAAAATATGGCTCCCATGAATCTAAAAATCATATGGAAAGCTTTGACTACAAAAATGATTCTCTTATAAACCATCTATGCACAGTTTCCACCTCGATACACCTGAGCAAACAATTTCGTCCAAGCTAGCAGTGAAATGTCTCCACACAGTCTTTCATTACACTCTACGGTTGAGTGCATAGCATCACATGAGCTGTGTAGCTTCTAGCTGGAAATTATGCCTCTCTGTGATTGTTTTTTCTCAAAACCTCAAGTGTTCCCTTCATCAAATCAGAATTCCTTTTATATCGAACGAAAGCTAGCACTTTCACCTAAAACACTTTTTGTCACTAGGTCAACAGATTAGGTCAACATAATTCAATGTTTATAGCAAGACGAATGTGGAAAATCTGTTGAAAACGACCTATCCAAGCACGGTTTTTGACCAAAATGTAGGTTTTAAATGTCAAAACCTCAAGTGTTCCTTAAAATATTTTTCACATAATGTCATTAAATGAAAGAGCACAATTATATTTTTCATATACTAGCGTCATTAGAATGAGCAATGGCCAATTCTCTTTCCAATCTTGTGCAAAATGTTGCTGTTTTCGCCTGTTTTGTCATACGGTTGCAAATTCAATGAACTATAACTTTGCTAAAGAGCGCTTACCAATTGATATGATGGATATTTCAAAATTGGTTTATTGTGTTCCCACAATTAAATTTTAATTTTGTTTTTTGTTTTTTTCAGAGTGACAAAATAACAAGTGAGGAAAATCGATTAACACGGTCTGCTCGAAATTACTTCCCTCCCAAAAAAGAGCGTGAGCTAAAATGCATCGTCGTTACCAGGGGCGTTGCAAGCAGGTGGACAGGGTGGACGAAGTCCGTAGGCCCGAGGGTTCAGGGACCCAGAGCACAAACGAAAATTAAACTAGGTGGAAATATAAAAGGATAGGGCTGATGAAGGACTGCTCGTTGTCCATGGGCCACAGAGGCTACGCCCCTGCCTGTGATTGCGATCCATTTCTAGAGTAGATAATAACATCACTGCTCTTCTCCTTGTGAATCATTAGCTCACTAATGTATGATTAACGCATTTTTTTATATAAAAATGTTAATCAGAAAAGAAATTTGTTTGAGATATTTAGAAGGGTAAATGCAACTTTATTTAATTGACTAGTCATTATTTTTAATTACCTGCAGCTCCATGAAAGTACAACTAAGTTCATTACTGTTATTAGCTTCACGGTATTATGTTTAAACAATGTAAATCATAATGCAAAAAACGAATACAAACTTTGCAAAATAGCATAAAATGCGCACAGCTGCCTACCATTTCATGAAATTACAGTCTCTGTAAAATGTAATAATCAGAAAAAAATATTTACAGGCTAGGTTTTCATTTCAAATATCAATCCATTTAATTGAATTATCATTTTTTACAACTCTATGAAAGTACACAGCTGGTTTACTGTCATTACTATTATTTCAAAAGTATTATTTTTAAAAACTGCTCATCATGAAAATTGAAAAACGCATACAAACAATGTATTAATGTTGCATAAAATGCACACATGTCAAATATCAAAATGTGATAAGATTTCTGTAAATTCCGCAAGTGAAATGAAGCAAAGGATAAAATTTGGCAAAGTTGCATACAAATTTCATTAAAAACACTGTTTATGAACTAAATGTCCATTTATAATGCTTAGTTTTAAACACAAAGATGTATAGTTCATAAACATTGTATTTATTTTCTCCAAGTAATATACCTTAGCTTTGATACCCGAATGGTCTGATGTGTTTATCAGTTAGGAACTGATTTACCTATTCGATATTGCAATGGGCTGTGGTGAAATAGGTATCATGATTTCAGTTGGATGCACCGTTACAAAGCAAACGCACAGTAACAATACTGTGCGTGGCCTTTGTTTCACAAATGAGAACAATAGTCTGCTTATTGTTAACCAGGCTTGTTGATGGTACAACTCATGTCAAACTTGTCAGAGTAATTGTGATTGTATCACACAAGTAAATGAGAAACATGTGGTTTTAGACTAAACACGGTTTGGAAATAAGTTTTTCATTTTTTAGCTCCCTATCGGGCAGTCAGAACTCCATATTTAGGAGGGCTCGACAACAATCTTCCCAAAATCGCATTTTAATAATAATTGACCCGGCAGCACAAACGAGCCGTAAATTCCCTAAATTGTATTCTAACTTACGGTGTAAAATGTGTACGAAGGTCATATTCATCGGTAACTTAAGCTGGCCCGACATCCGTCTCATTTCGATAGTCAAAAACTAATCAATAATCCTATTGTTGAAGTGGATAATAAGCTTCTACCTTAGATGGCTATAGAACTTTTAATAGCTCTGGTCTTTGTTTGCTTATATTGCTAAATCCTGTTCAAGTGGTGGGTTACCAGGCATTGTATTTTGTACAGGTATGCATAACCAACAATTAACAATGAGAGAACTTTCTTAAACCTCGTTGACTTGGGGATGATTTAAAATGACCGCCAATTGTGACTGTTTGATATTTATTGCCAACAATGTGGAAAAAGAGACACATGTAAAAACGTAAAAAGCTATAATTTTGTTGAAGGAGCAAAGTTTAACAAACCATAACCCCGCTTCTGGATATCGTTTGAAGTCAAATGATATACCATTTTTAAGTGTATGATGTTTATTTTTAAACACGAAATAAAACAAAATTGACCGGGGAGGAATTTACGGCTCATTCGCCGTGGACGGTCACATATTTAGATGACCATAGAGGGAAAGAATTGAAACCGATCACCCGACGGTGCCACTTCGAAGTTGGAGCTATCACAAGTCAGCTGTTGAGCACAATAATTATTTGCCATTGAAATTACACGTCCGACTGCTATGAAATTTTGGAATTCTCTTTTCGGAAAAATAGCTCGACAACAGCTTTCCCGTGACATTTTTTACTTCAAATTTTAGTATGTTAAGGATGAATATTATAATTCACATGTGAGCCTCTATGTCTAATATTGGGTATATTGGCTAAAGTGTTTTCCCACCAGCTCACTAACTAGTTTATTGCCTATACCTACAGTACAGTGAGTGAGCTAGAGGTCAGTCATCAATTGGAGCGCTGCGTGTTCACTGAATAGGAAAAACGGACAGTAACTGCATAATGTAAAACTGTGGATTCTTACATACAATCTGTGAATGTTATAAGGACTGATTGTTTGTTACCCAAATTAAACAAACGTGGACCAGTTAACAAGGAAAATTGCCATAATGGTCACTAGTCAAATAAATGGTCAACTAGTTTATTGCCTATACCTACAGTACAGTGAGTGAGCTAGAGGTCAATCATCAATTGGAGCGCTGTGTGTGCACTGAATAGGAAAAACGGACAGTAACTGCATAATGTAAAACTGTGGATTCTTACATACAATCTGCGAATGTTATAAGGATTGATTGTTTGTTACCCAAATTAAACAAACGTGGACCAGTTAACAAGGAAAATTGCCATAATGGTCACTAGTCAAATAAATGGTCAATAGCAAATCATTGCAATATAGCACCTAAAGAACGCTAGACCTGCGCTACTTTATGCACTATCGATTTTATTGGAGATGAAGGATGTCCTATCTTCATAATAATTTGTTTTATTTGCCATACTCGGAAGATATGATGATATCAGTACGAGTATTATACAATGATACTCTTCTCCGTGAATCGAGTGTTCGGTTTAGGAACAACCATGCAATTATGGAAATTATTTGTTATCTTCGATGAAATGTATCCCGTAAATTTGGATAATTGTAATTTTCCAATGGACTCATTCAGTTAAACAAGATATAGGCTTATTGTAGAATCCCGGCATACATTTCGACCATGAAAAGTACCTAAAACATGATTCTACTTTTAGCTAAACAAAGACCCCTTTTTTTCCCAAGAATTTTGAACACATTTCTGACAATCTCTCACCAAATGACCCTGTTTTTTTTTTTTTTTTTTTCAAATTTTTCAAACAATTTTACATTTTGAACAAGTTTGTATCCACTTTTATATTTTGACCCCAAATTTTCCCAGTCTCACGAAAAGACAGCCAAAACGATTTACTTGGGTTAGTTATGAGACACTTATTATTTGTTCGAAAAAAACCGTCCAAATGTTAATATATGAATTTTGTGCCGCGTATACATAATCTCAACAAGTGCCTACTGTTTTCCTGAGATCGTAAGAGATAAATCATTCTATGGAGTCACTCCGTGCCTCAATTCTTGAACATCCGTAAGAGAAAAGAAAACAAGGTTGACTTACCTGTATAGCCAAAGAATTAAAGAGAATTTAAACAATGGTTGTTGCCACTTTGAGTGCTCAGCCAAATATGCAGGCATCTACCAATGCATCGATTTTATTAACCCTCTGAGCACTACCTGCCGATCTAACATTGCCTCTGATTGGTCAAGTACATAATATCTTCACTTTAATCACCAATCAGAATGGAGCTTTGCAAGTAATTCACCCCATTTTTTTTGCGTGGTGAAATTATTCTAACAATGTTGATGATTGGTACAATTGATAATGAAATTTTCTTTTTGACGAATAGGCAGGTAGTTCTCATAGGACAATTCACTACTTTTTTGATGTAAATTCTACCTTTAGCTTCGTATTCCGTCACGTTTCCGTATAGTATTTGCCAAAATAATTGTGATCAAGAACATTTCTGTCAACTCTTTGCATTTCCTTTTGGAAATATTGTAGCCAACAATCACTTTAAGGGAGGTGTAATGAGCGAACCGTGGTTTGGATTCCAGAGGGAGGGTGTCTGTAAGAGGCACAGCCATCAGAAAATGAATAACTGAGATCGCGCGCCAAATAAACTTACTGCAGTAATTTTCCAAGTCTTTAAAAAAATAGGCATAGGTGGGAATCGAACCCGGCACCTTCCGGTTCTGAATCAACGGATAGTATCACCATGGAGGTATATAAATAAATGGAGAATGATCTAGCCAAGCATCTTTTGTACTACGTTGGTTATGACCAATTATTGTTGAATAGGCAATTTCAGGGAATATTGATTTATGCTAAGCTGATTACATTGTTAAGTCTGTTTCACTGGTCATTTATTTCAATGGGGTGCTAAATGCAGTTACTTATAATGTTTATTGGAAAGTGCCCATGTTTCAGAAAATTTGATATCAAATTGTCATTTTCGTCAAAAAAAAATCAGTCTTTTTGAATAAAATAGTACACCCTATCTGTAGGCCTATATCTGTGGTCATATTGTGACTCCCTACATTTTGGTCATGATTCGTGAAAAATTAAATTAGGCTATGACCCCTATTTTTCTTTCCAAAAGTTATGACCCCCCCGTATAGGCCTATTTGGAACCCCTCTCCAAAGAAAATGATGGCCCCTAATAATATTAATAATCATTTAGGCCTAAATACTGATAATTATTTATTATAAAATGAGAAGTTTAATGATGATGAAAAGATTGTCTAATCATTGTCACTTTTACCTGAATTCCGAAGTACTTCCGGTAAATTTTGCTCGCTCGTAACTCAAATGGCCCAATTTGGCCCAACATAATTTTTTCACAATCGGAAGGTAAAAACGTTTTGCTTTTATTTGCACTATATTTGAACTCCCTCAGACCCCCTTAAAAGCTTAATATATGAACATGAAAACTAAGTATATTTGTCAAGTTACGGCACAACTAGTGTAGAAAACAGTTTCGTAACTTGAGAACAGAACATTAAAATTTCATCGGGTTTTCGCACAATCATACATTGAAACTATAAGCTATCAAAACTTTGAACTTCGAACAGCTAATTGACTAGCTGACGTCATTATACAGTCTCTTTTACAAGCCTTCCGGTACAGGTCAATGTAGGGTCAATTCTTATGAGGAAATTTTGGGAGTGACGATCAATGAACCATGGTAGAGTCTCATAACCATCGTGGAGATCAATAGCTTGGCTGAAGTGGCTGGTTCATTCAAGTTTGGTGACTCATTGAATAGAGGTAACGGGATAATCTCCACTTAGGAGATTAGAATTCTGGCGATCATTCTCCATTTATTTATATACCTCCATGGTATCACTAAGCCAACTTCCTATCTGCACTAAAATCTGTGATATTCATTCTTGATAATGCTTAACGGAAAAAATCAATACTAATGTACGATGTCAATCAAAATCAAATAGAAGTCCCACAACTAAAGTAGCAATCGATAAATCTGCTCACTCAATCATCAAATAATCAATGGAAAAATAAATAAATAAATAAATAAATAAATGTGTCCGTTCTCTCGAGCCCCAAAACGTCATTAAATAAATTAAATAAATAAATAAATAAATAAATAAATAAATAAATAAATAAATAAATAAATAAATAAATAAATAAATAAATAAATAAATAAATAAATAAATAAATAAATAAATAAATAAATAAATAATTTTTAAAAAAATATTAAAATAGTTTTAAAATAAAGCAGCATAAGAAAAGTGACAGACGCATGGTTTGATCTTGATCTTGATCTTGATGTGGTTTCTGCACAAAACGCCCCGGAAGCGGCTGTTGACGTGCAGGTTCCGCACCATGCATTGCTAATTTCTGGTGCTGGTGGCGTCTTGCAGCTTGGTCTTGAAGCTCTGCACAGTAGCTGCTGTCTTAACGTCCGGGGGGAGCGCGTTCCATTGGGGGATGGTGCATGGGTAAAGTGATTTCCTGTAGCAGTCTTTATTTGATTGGGGAATATTGTAGTTGAGATTATGAGATGATCGGGTGCGTATGTTGCCAGAAGGGAATTTGTTGACCTGGAGATGACTAATATTACTTGGGATGAGTCCGTGTGTTTCCTTAAAATGGTAATCAGTTTATCATGAGTCCTGCGGGTTTCTAGGGTGTCCCACCCAAGTTCTTGAAGCATTGTAGTAACACTGCTCATGCGTCCGTAGTCACTTTTCACGAACCTTGCGGCACGCCTTTGAACTTTTTCCAGGTTATCTTTTAATGTTTTATGGTAGGGGTCCCAGATTTGACTGGCATATTCCAACTTGGGTCTAACAAGAGTTTTATATGCGATCTCCTTTGTTTTAGATGAACCGTTCCACAAGTTTCTCTTGATGAGACCGAGCATTTTATTTGCCTTAGTAGCTGTTTGATTTATGTGCTTTGTCCATGCGAGGTCGTTTGAGAGTTCAACACCTAAATAAGGGTGCTGGTTCACTTCCTGAAGTGGCGAGTCACCCATGAAATATTGATGATTCAAGGGGGTTTTCTTATGGGTCATCCTCATAATAAAGCATTTTGCTTTATTAAATTTCATCTGCCACGTGGCTTCCCAGTCGCAGAGGGAATTTATGTCATCTTGGAGGGTGTTACAGTCATTGACAGAGTCAATTTGTCTATATAAGATCAAATCATCCGCAAACATTCTAACTTGAGACGTGACATTGTCCGGGAGATCATTTATATAAGCGAGAAATAACAGAGGCCCCAATACCGTGCCTTGAGGAACTCCCGAAACAACTGGCGCTTTAGTAGAAAATTCACTGTCGATGACGACTCTTTGGGTCCTATTTGAAAGAAAGGCTTGGATCCAATTTTGCATATTATTTCTAATTCCAAGATGGTGAAGTTTAGCAAGCAGACGGCGATGAGGTACAACATCGAACGCTTTACTAAAGTCCATGATGCACAGATCTATTTGACCACGGACGTTTAGTACTTGAGCTAAGTCATCAACAAGTCCTGATAATTGCGTCTAACACGATCTCCCTCGTCTAAAGCCATGTTGCTTATCACTGAGTATTGAGTACAAGTCAAAATGAGCCATTATATTGCTGACAATGATATGCTCCAATTGTTTACTGACGATACTTGTGAGAGAGACTGGACGATAATTAGAAGGTGATGATCTATTGCCCTTTTTATAAATTGGCGAAACATTGGCATCACGCCAGTCTTGTGGTAAAACACCGGTTGATAATGACTTTTGAAAAATCTTTTGCAAAATTGGAGCTATGGAAACAGCACATTCTTTGAGAATCTTCGCTGGTATGTTGTCGGGTCCAGTGGCTTTTTGGACATTAAGGTTCTTCAAAAGTTTTTCAACTCCTGGAGTTGAAACTATTATATCAGGCATATCAGGAACAGTACTTTGAGTCAAGTTGGGGATGTTTTGGAGATTTTCATCGGTGAAGACCGAGCAGAATTGGGCATTCAAAGCCTCTGCTTTTTCCTTGGCACTGGATGCTATGCGACCCAGATGTTCTAATGGACCAACACCAAAAACCTCCCGGCGGAGAGATTTTATATATCTCCAAAAGGGCTTTGTATTGTTGCTTTCAAGGGTATCACAGACATCGCGGATGTATTTCCTTTGAAGTTTCCTCAATTCGGTGTCATTTTTACGTCTAATGTCTTTATACTTATCCCACGTAGCAAAGTCACCAGTTTTGCGGGCTTTGTCATAGATTTTGCGTTTCTTATTACACATTTTCCTCATCCTATCATTCATCCATGGGAGTCTGACTTTTGATGTGCTCATTTTTGATGGAATGTGGCTATCCATGGATTTTTGAACAATGCTAGTAAAATCTGACCAGATTTTATTTATGTCAGATTTATTTACATGGTCATCAGTCAGGGTAGCATTGAAGGCATTTAGTTCTTCACAAATTTTATCATACTCTCCCTTAGCATATATGAAGACTTTACGCCTGGGTTTGTGCACAAGCTTAGGACGAACCAATGCGGAAACTACAACTGTGTCGTGATCACTTAATCCGTCTATCACTTGGACGTTGTTGACAAATGAAAGGTCATTTGTGAAGCACAAATCGAGGATACTTTTCCCTCTGGTAGGTTTCTGAACAATTTGATGAAGGCCATGGTCCAGCGCAATATCAATCATGAGCTTGCTAGGCCCTGGGTATCTACCACACGGGATAAAACTATTTGTAATCCAATTAACATCAGGTAAATTGAAATCTCCAAGTAGCCAAATTGAGGCATTTTTGGGAATTTTTTGAATAGAGTCATCAAGAAGTCTCATGTAATCATTGTCAGTAGTTTGAGATCTGTAAAAGGCTCCAATGAAACAGGAGCGACGCCTTTACGTGGATACTACACCATTTCATTTCACAATTTGCTTGGTCCAAATCTGATTCATCTTGTGCGATAAATCTATCATTTACAGCTATGAACACTCCACCATGGGAGTCACTTTCACGATCTTTGCGAAAAATGTTGAAGTTCGGAGGGAAAATTTCACCAGAATTAATGTTCGGGTTTAGCCAGGACTCCGTCCCTACAATAATGTCAGGATCTTCTTCATTAATGAAGCAGAGAAACCCAGGCAATTTTTTACGAACACTTTGTAAGTTCATGTTTACAATCTTAAGCGGACGCTCTCTGGGTTTATTTTTGTTTTTCTTGTCTTTGGGTTCAGAAGCAGTCTCTTTACAAGGGCTTGAGGCTCTACTTGGAGCACCAATACTAACGTTCTGAGGCAAGCTATGCACTAAATCTGAGTTTAGTGAGGAAGAATCATTAACATTGGACATGCTTGATTCATCGGCTAAAGTTTCAAATCTGTTTCTACACTCGATGCTGGATCCACAAAAGAATGACGAATCAAAATTTGGCATTGCGCAATCACAACAAATCCATGAGTAGGATGAATGCTTAGCAAGAACATGGTAAACATCACTACTCATTGTAAGGCATTGGGCATGGAACCAGGTGTTGCAATTTTCGCACTCTAAACACTCTTGGCCCCATCTTGCAGCATTTTTACATATCTTGCAAGGAAATTTAATCTGGTAAGTAGGGCCAGGATTTGGGTTTATATCACCGGCGATGAGCAGCAGGAGGGTAATCTTGGTAGACGAGTTCAATGAGGTAATACAGTATCTTTTGAAGTGGCGATGGGAAGTTGAACACTGCACAGATAAATGGAACAAACTCACCGGAGATCTCCATTGTGATGAACAATCCACGTATCCCTGTATACATTCGTGGTTTGGGGGAGGGTTTTCCGATGTCACAATCTTGGCAAAAACAAGGAAGCACACAGCAGTCAAGGTGGAACACGATGGCTTATATTCCATGGCAAGAATTGGTGGAAATATTGTAGTCAAAAACAGCTCAGGAGTTGAAGTAAAATGGCAATTGAAGTGGCTATAAAATACTGCGTCACACGTTCACACGTAGTTGAATACAAGTTAAAATGGCGCGAAACATCCAAATGGTAGCAAATTTTTAAAGTCAACTAAATACACCAAAATTGTTAAAAATGCGATTCAGGCTCGATGCACATGAAGCAGCGAAGGTTTAAAAACACTTATAACGTGAAAAGAGCAAATAATGTTCAAAATTAAAGGTTAA
Organism: Amphiura filiformis; assembly: GCF_039555335.1. NCBI lineage: Eukaryota > Metazoa > Echinodermata > Ophiuroidea > Amphilepidida > Amphiuridae > Amphiura > Amphiura filiformis. The sequence continues at coordinate 37,347,652 of NC_092630.1, forward strand.
AAGTCGGTAAAAACGTGACCAAGTCACGGAGCAAATTTTTCGCGATGTTGTCGCTAGCAATGCATGATGGGTCTCAGTTTGTTTCGAACAAGCGACGCCCAGAACAGCAACTAAGAAACCACAACGCCTTAGACCGCTCGGCCATAGAATCACACAGTATATTCAATGTCAAAGAAATATATTAACCTTTAACGTTACGCAATATTGGCACATGACACGGGCACATGTCTGCGGGTAAAGATACTGCATGATAGAAAGGCGCATAAAGGGTCTATCCCTGAAGTTATACTAACCAAATGGTCAACCAATTCTTTGTATACCAGCTACAGTCAACATATAGAAAGAAGTATATTGTAGACGCAATCATCAATGCGGGAAGTATAAAACCATAGTCGCCACTCGTGCACTTGAAATCAAGCAAATTAAAGTAATTCTTGACCTCAGGAACAACATAACAACGAACAACGAGAACAAATGGTGTTATTGGTTTTACCTGCGGGCTCTTTCAATTCCGTAATCATCTGAAATTGTTAAGAATATTGCCAGTAAGATTACGTGAATTTGATATGCACGAGTTTGATTTGATATTTCGTATAAAGAAACCAGATGTGGTTCCTTGCACTTGAATATATATTTTGAACAGATATGATAGTCGTTAGCTTGCGTCTTGAGACAGTAGCTTGCGTCTTGAGTCAAAAACTGACAATAATTCTGATTTATATGTGCCGAATTATATAGCGCAGTGTATAGGCCAATCGTGGTGAGTCTACACACAGAAAAATCGGACCTTCATTATGTAAAAAAATACCAAGTACCGGGTGTCCCAAAAGTCCCTTAACATTGTGAATTTGCCATAACTTGCGTTGGGTTAATAGTGTTGTTACACAAATTGCACACTATATAGATAGTTCTTTTAGAAATGTTATGATACCAAACATGCCTATGTGGTCATGACCCTTTGGCATGAAATTAATGGATATCTACCGTACCGTAAAACCCACTTTTATAAACGCAAAATAAGTCTCGTCATTTGAGACGTGAACACGATATAACGTGTTATCATTTTAAAATCTGTTTTGTTTAATTTGGCTGTGTTTGTTTGTTTGTTTTCAATGCGTAATCTTCATTTTCTGTTTTATCTGGGATTTATATGGGGTTATATGGAAACTACTTAAGATCTTTTCTGAGGATTGGATGAACAGTTGTACGCGGTACGTTGTTCTCCATTGAAAGTCGACGTACTGATCGCCTTGGGATTTTCGCAACCGCTCTTCGTATGACATCAATGTTTATAGCCGATCTTCCTGTTCTTCCACGTCCTGCCCGAAGTAGATCATGAACAGATCCAGTTGATAGGAATTTCAGCACTAGTTGCTGGATTGTATTTCGGCTGGGTAGTGCATAATTTACATTAAACTGTTCCTTAAACATTGCTTCAGTGAGTTTATCCGACTTTGGCTCGGCAAAGAACCATACGACCTGAATCCGTTGATCTATAGAAAATTCATCTTCACTTCAACTGTTTTAAAGTAAAGTTTAATATTGTCAATATATCCTAATTATAATCTATATAAAACAGCAGTCACGCTTACGCTAAGCCATGTAATCCATGAATGTTCATACCTAAATGTAGCGTGTGCAGTGAGTGAACCAACTCTATTGTTCAGGGAAGCACATCATTCATGAAGTTGAACAAAGAACACATGAGCTTGCTTTTGTGGGTTTGATACACACATATGTACAGTCGCACAGTAAGGTCAAAGGGTCATCAATAATGCTGTTTTTGGTATCAGAATAATTCTAAAAGATCAATCTATATGAATATGTTCTCCATTTTGGTATGAAGTAGTAAATATTTGAGATATGGTCAAATCACAATGTTAAGTTACTTTTGGGACACGCTGTATAATGTTGTTGTGTATAATTTCGACAATTTTTTACACAGGTTAAGTAAAATTTCATCAAATGTTTTACCAGTTGTTATGTAATTTTAAAATGCACCTATTCGAAAGGCAAAACATACATTGGCCAGATATTTTGCCGAGTTTATGTAGTTTTTACCTATTTCAGGTAAGAATATAGCGCCGACCGAAAGCAATCATGGCGGACACGACGTGTATGTGATCGTGTAGCGCATGCCTCCTGAAACATCATTCAAATAGGTAGGTTTCGAAGTCATAAGTTGGAACCAAACTGGAGATTCGTTCGATAAGCTCGTGTATGGATATCTTTGAGACATTAAAAATGGCTATATATGGGTTCATTTACTAGATTTATCAACATTGGAATTGACATTGCAGCGTACGTATTGCCGCGATCATGATTACGTGCTACGACATTCATTAGTTACAGTACGATACTGTACTTACTGTATACTGCGCCCGGACACTGCGCCCGGACACTGCGTGTATACATGGTATAACAATGTGTGTGTTGAGATAGATAGCAATGTAATACGGTGTAGACGTGATAATGCATTGAAATGACTTTGATAGGTAGTCCTACAGTACCAAATATGGGAATTAGGCTTGAAGCATTTCAGTGGCTTAGTGTATTATTATAGCATTGTATCGTACATGTAATACATGCGAGAGAGAAATGCTTTACAAATTACATTGAACATTCACTCCCCGGCATTCACTAGATAGCGGGTTGAACTGATAAAACGGAAAACAAAAACAAAATAAAATATTTCATGCATGAAATTGTATTGTTGAACGAATCTGACAGTTGACCAAGATCTGATGACTTCAAATCTATCATGAATTATGTTTCAGCATAAAATAAAACAGAAAGAAAGAAAGAAAGAAAGAAAGAAAGAAAGCCCCAATCCTACCTAATAATGAAGTTGTTTTTTTTGCTTAACTGGTATGTTTTTTTTACAAATTCAAGGTTGTGTGAAAAATACCTATTTGTTATGGGGTTCATATGCTACATAAATGTTATGTATGTTTTACATAAGTTGTGTAAAAAATACATAACAATTATGTAGTAAAATACCTAATAGCCGAGGTAAAAAGATTCTACATAAAAGTTATGTAAATATTTTACTTAATAGCCATAGTATTTTTTTACTTATCTGCTATGTTATTTTTACATAATTCATGGTTATGTAAAAAATACCTATTTGTTTGGGAGTTCATATGCTACCTAATGTTATGTTTATTTTTTACATAACCTGTGTAAAAAATTTTCTGTGAGTAAAAGAATATGACCTATGGCGTACCATGCTCGACTGACACACAGCGAGGTACAGGTCAGTCACCGAGCTAATCGGGGCTATTGTCAGTAGCCTTAGTCAGATGTCCTTCGGCCCATTATGCGACTCAAAACTATTAAACAGGTCGATACAAAATGGCCATGCGTGGCGGTGGATTCAACCTACCATGGCGATTTCTGCCATGAAGATATCGGGGCGATGACACTGTGCGGAAGGTTGCCAGCGTTTACCCAGGGAGCAGGGATGGTCCACCTGCATCGGGAAGATATAAAAACCTCATTGGTGTCAAACAGTTCAGTGGGGTCAAATAAACACCCCTAGGGTGGACACGTAAAAAAACCTTCTGCACGGGGCCCACAACATGGGGGGTCACATGTGGGGGGTCCATTTTAGTAATTTTTGGTCAAAGTATATCGTGTTTGGTGTCAAATGAAAGGAAATTTAATTTCAAACACAGAATGTGCTGTTTTGTCAATTTATCATCCTGCAAAGAGTTACACTTGATTTAAAGGTGTACATGTAGGCCTACACTACCGGTATATAATAACGGATGATTGAAACGCTAACGTGGTTAGTAGCTATACATCGTGTATATTACTGTCCCTATCTAGAATACTAGAAAATGCTAAAGGTGCCTTAAGACTTCCAGCTATTTCAGTGGAATGTTTCATTCTTATAGGAACTATTTTCTGTAAATCCTTTGTCAATATGACCATCATCTATAATATATGGATAATACTACATTCACATGCACATCAAGGCGAACTTTGTACCTCTTGTCTTAGAGTCCATAAAAGTACTAAGCTTATCTACATTGTGTTATCATGACAAATGTTGAAGTCATACAATAATATCCTATTGGATGTCTTCTTCAGATCCACTTTCTTCTTCATTACTTGACTCCAGTTCACCTGCCAGTTCCATTTCCAAGTCTTCTTGCAGCTTTGCTCGACTACCGTCAGGATGTCCTCTGCAGATTCAGCCGATATTGCAGCGTCTGGATGCTTTTGAACACTTGCAGTTTCTCTGGCACCCTTTCCTGCAGTAGCAGTTGGTTCCTTTTGACACATTTGGTGGCCATGGTGGATTTCACATTGCTTGTGGAACTACGACCTCCCCCTCTAAAGTCCATCCGCATTCCTTTGCGATGTGTGCTGTTTTGTCTCTGATGCATGCATATGCTGCTCTCTCCAGGTGAAGGCGAAATGCATCCTTGGTTGGTGGTAATCTCTTTAAGTTAGTAGTATCATTCTTCAGTAATTTATGAGCCCTGAGCTCTGTAAGACTATTACACCGGGCGATGTCATTGCTGGAAGAGTAGACTGATGAAATGAACAACTGCTGCGCCTGGTCAATGACGTCATCTGTCAGGTTATGGTCAGCCTCAGCAAAACTAGCAAGATGATCCAGTGGAACAGTCTTGCTTTTCTCTAACCAAGTAGGTTTTCCAATGAAGAAACGGTAACTGGCTGTAATGTCTCGTCCACTGAGACTGTGGATCAGTGGAAGGGCCTGACACCAGGGGTAGCGCTAACTTGCACCATGGGGTCATAGGCGCATTCTTTTAGCTTTTGCCGCACAGAATTACCATTAAGATGTTGCTAAAGGATTTAACCCCTTATATCTATTGTTTTGGCTCCATAGTTTTAAAAAATTTGCACTTTTTGATCCTTGTTTGAAAACCTAACGCTACCACTGCCTGACACAGATCTGTATAGCTCTCCTGGTTAGTTTTCATCTTCATCAACTTTAATCCCATTTCCTGAAGCATGGTCTTATAGTAGTAGATGCATAACCCAACAACATTAGTGTCATTGGTGTAGATTACTATCCGCTTCACACCTCTCACTTGAGTAGCATAGACAGCGTGTAGCAACATCCGTGTCATCTGCTTCTTCATGAGTTGACATTAGTTGCTTAACTCAGAGAAGATGTAAGGAAGTAATTACAACTTCTCTGCTCAACTGCAATCTCACTTCCATTGGTCAACAGGGTGCATTTTTGTTCAACACGGAAACCTCCCGCAAGAAACAACTTCATCGATCCTAGAAATGGGTTGACCATCTCATCACTGACCCACTTCTCACAGAGGTACACAGGCAATGCTGATTTGTTGTTAGATACGCTAAAAAAGCTTTGGGATTAGGTGCACAAAATTGGCTGCTCACTTCATACACTGTTCCACCTGTTTCAGCCCATCTGGTATACGCTCTGCAGACTACAGGCTGTTGGCATAACATCTGTCGCAACAGAAGTGTATGCTCTCTGTACGTTGGGATAGATTGGACATAAGTGGTCGTCTGTATTGGTCAGCAATATCTGGAAAAGGAGCATCTCTGTCAAATGACCACTTGCGAATGACAGACATTGCATCAACAATCACACTGGAATCTGTGGGACGCCAGATATCTTCAGCAGGTTGCACTCCAGTCTCCTCCTTCAGGGCTTTAACAAGGCCGGATTTTCTGTATTGACCCAAGCTCTCAAACCCAGGGTCCATGCTTGCTTGTGGTCAGAGAGAGGTGATGACCACTACTGAGAGACCCAGATATGATGCTACATTAGGCTATATGATCACTGGCATGTCCAGGATCTGTTCCTGCGGGGGCTCAGAGGGGCTTTTAGGGTTATGCGGGGGGCTTAATGGCTAAAATAGCCATAAAACGGCTGATTTTACATGATTTTTAAGTGCGAGGGGCTTCAACCCCCCAAAGCACCCCAGACACGACACTGATGATTGCTAGCTGGGCCAAGGTCAATGGCGTTGGGTCTCTGTTACTAGGCAGAGGGTACTCAGGATAGAAAAAGGTGTCAATTCTAAAGTAGGAGTGGGTCTACAAGAACGTGAATCGTGAAGAGGATCTAGTTACTTGTTATCTATCCAAAAACATGGAAAGAATGTGAAACAGCACATCAGATCAGTGTATTGATTGCAAAATTTAACGAAATATGATACCACACATGTCATATATGCGCAGCTCTACTTCATCTGATAACCCCCCCACATTATCCAGAGGCCCCCCCACACCACATACACACCCCAACATGGTGGCGCAGTCCAATCAAATATATGGCATAATTTTAAGCATCAATTTACTAATCTTTGTGCAAATAAAAGGTGATTTTGTCACATTATAGTGCACTATATTAAGTATTACGCTGCAAAAATGGGTTTCAGGGGCAAACTTTGACCCCCTAACACCCCATGTGCAGTTGATTTCAAAACGTGTCCACCCTAGGGATGTAGTCTATAGGCCATAGAATCCATCTATTATAGTACACGTTTTTATATCTTGCCAAGTCAGTTTGCATCAAAATATGGGGGTTTGCTCCCTGGGTAGTTGGAGCGTGGCGGGTATGGCGAGGGAGTTTGTTCCAAAGAAAAGGTCCCTACACAAAAGGCTTGAGTACGTGTATGCGGTACAATGAGAAGCCTCGTGTCCTGGGCAGAACGTAATCCACTTCTACTGGGAATGTAAGGCTGAATGAGTGATGTAAGATGGAGATGTTGTTGAGTCCATGAAACATTTGTAGACAATGGTTAAAAGCTTGAAATGGATGCGAATAGGTATTGGTAACCATGGAGGAAAGGCGTGGCATGATCATACTTTTTAGCCCTCCAAGTAAACTGGCTAGACTTTATAAATCTAATGATATGTACTTACAGTGTATGTAGCTGGGATGAAAAGCCGACCATTATGAAAAGTATTGACCTTTCGTATGGAAGATATACATGGAGTTTCCCAAAATTGTAGGTCTTTTGGGAAACTTTATGTATATCTTCAATACAAAAGGTCAAATTTTTGAAATGATGGGACATGTAATTAGGACTGTTAAGGTGGTACTACACCCCTTGATAAATTTGTGACTATTTTTGCATTTTTCTCAAAAAATAATAACACACTAGTAAGTAAAGTTATAGTATTAGTTAAAGTTAAAGTATTATAGGGGCAAGGAATCCAGTTACTACACTGGAATTTCAGTGACTCAAGACAAGCGGTACGTTTTTTATGATAAGAAAAGTGGTACCGCTAGAATGTACTACTAGTACATAACTTTTGTTACCTGTGTGTAGTTATTTTTTTGAGAAAATGCAAAATTTATCAGGGTGTAGTACAACCTTAAATGTAAAATGGCAATTTTAATAATTTGCTATAAAATTTGTATTTATCACTCGTATTCAGAATTCAATTTGGTGTGTCTGATGTGCTCTCAGGTCCCACAAAATATACTGATATAAAATTGGACTGTTTGAGCCCATATTTATTGGTCGAGCTATGTGTTTTAAAATATTAGACGGCGTATAATATTTTAAAACTCATAGCAAGACCAATAAATATTGACGTAAAGCTTCAATTTTATCATTATTTTGTTTTGGATCCAATATTTTCACACACTTGGATTCATCAAAACATAATAATGTGCAAAGGTGGATTACAGAGCCCTTAACATGCTTAAACCAATCGCTTGTGATCTTCATCAATCACTTATGGTGTCAAGCTATTACTTACCCTGCTTTCTGCAGGAAGCTTCATTTCAAGTAATTTGGCTAATTACATCTAACGAATACCAACTCGACTGCACTATTTTGAGAGTCGACGATGATGCTGATGGTGATGACGACGACAACGCTGACGACGACGGTACCGACAATGATAATGATGACGATGACGATGATGACGGTGATGATGATGATGATGACGTCAATGACGAAGTATATGATGCTGATGATGATTTTGATTCTGATGATAGTCCTTATTTCACGTTTTAATAATAGGCCTACGTTAGACACCCCTATTCCGTCTTGCAAGTTAAATGCCACCAATACAGTTCATAATAGACGATTTAGAAAACAAATTACCATAAAGCCAATCTGGTGGGTTTTTTAATTGTTTTTATTAGAAAAATCAGAAAACAAACACATGATCAGAAAATATTGGAACAAATTTACCAAAATCATTCATATACAAATTTACCATAAAGTCAATCTAATTAATTTGACCTCCAAGTTTCTTGTTTTAACGTAATGAACCTTAATTTATAAGCCGATCCACCAACTGATGTTTTTAAAAGCAAAGTCATCGAGACCCAAAGCCAATATCTCTCAGAAATGTTGTCCAAGAACATATTTTCAACATACCTGAGGTTGATGGTGGGGCAAAATGTCTGACATTGGTTTTCAGGGGGGTCAAAATGTACAAAAAATGTACAATTGGAGTTTTGCATGGGTAATATCTCAGCTAAAAGTATTCTAATAGGCTCAATGGGATAAGAATAATGTCCTACCAAAGGGCTCTGACTGGCAAAAAAATGGACAATAAAATTATTTCTACCCCCGAAGTTGGTCCTGGATGGACGAAGTTGCATTTTGAGGGCCCTATCTCTTTTAAAGTAAAGGGGTCACAAGTTTTCTGATGCCAGATTTGAATTCTACATAAAAAAGTACCCCAGGATACATACTTTTCAAAGTTGTTGGGGGTTCCCTTTATACATTTATGGACCTCCAAACATTGTCTTTCGCGTTGCGACACATTTTTTACGCTGACCCCCCTACAGTTCAAATTGATGCCACGGGAAAACGAAATGGAGTATGAAGCTCAAATTTTCAGGATTTTACTTTCTCATCAATATCTACCACCATACAGAAAAAGGAAAAAAATGAAGAGGTGCTGCGGTGCACATCCCTGGAGTTGACATGGAATGGCTCAACAGATCAATATAATTATAATCTGTGGGTGTGGTGGTACACCATCATGGGACCATCGGTAAAAGGGCCCGGAAAGGGGCCATTGACGGTGCATCGACACATTATTTGAACAGGATGGCATCGGGTGTGGCAGCTTCTTTTTTTTAAAGGAGTCATTGGTCGTCAGAACGGCTAAAAAGGAGTCTAGTGGCACATACATATATTTTCAAATTACAAACATTTCATGATTTTGATATTTTTATTAAAATATCACGCAGGTTGCTAATATTAAACTACAGTGCCAGTTGACATAAGGGACCGTTCACTATTTACGCCATGATAAATTGTTTTATTTGAACCATGAGGAGGAATGCTAGGTTTTAAATGGAGAAAATTGGGAAAACAAGGGAGCTATATACGGAGGGGAGTTTCAGCGCACGTGCGCAGAAAATCCGTCAGTGGATTCCTTGCGTCCACCGTGCGCAGTTAATCCGATATCGGAAGTTCTGCGTAGGGGTCGCAGAAGCTCCACTGGTGGATAGCTTACATAACTCCTGA